>NC_139717.1:35574210-35584210 GCF_964188405.1 Protomyctophum parallelum | reverse complement strand
GTGTGTGTGTGTGTGTGTGTGTGTGTGTGTGTGTGTGCGTGTGTTCAGTGTGTGGCAGGACCGCCTGTACACTGACTAGACTAGACTACTAGAGGTCTTATCAGGGCAGATGTGGTATTTTCATCTAAAGCGAGCTTATCTGTCACCCCTATAGTTTCTCATAACAGTACGCCATGACTCCTAGACTAGACATCTCAGTTGACCTAATGGAAAATACACTGTGTGGTTTACATGCACACACAATCATGTGAGAAGACAGGAACTAACTCATGACAGACATGTGTCAACTAACCTAAACTATGACCTAGTAAGATAGGAGCACTTCAATCGATTTTGCAAGGCTTTGTGACTGAGGCCGACTAATTTCTCTGATTAGTGTACAAAATTGAAACACCTGGACCCTCGAATCAACGATTTTACAGTGTGTCGCGACCATAGACTGTAAGAAAATGGTCGCGACATCTTATTTGCACTCTTATCTTCCAACCACATTGACAGCATCTTTGCTCTCACGGGATGCTCCATGGTCGCATTGGCTCATAATTGTGAGTGTCATATAAGTACCAACTGTTGTTAATTCGTAGAGTTTTAGCATTTTCCAGAACGCATTTATTTAGGGAAAAGGGTCAAGGTGTGGAGAGAAAGAAATGTGCAACAGTATTGCATATTTATTATTTAGCCTACAACCTGCGCGTAAATATGCGCGTAAAAGTCCGTTATTGATTCACCATTATTACCCACCTTATAAGAGTGATGATAATGCCAGGACATGTCGTCTTCCTCTGACGCATAATCCACCAGCACTTTGCTTTTGCTTTTCTTGAACATCTCGTCACTTGAGAGCACCGAGGTCCGAAACAGACTTCTTGTTCTGAGGAGGAGTTGACTGTAGGCTACTGTGGCTCGAGTTCTTCCAGACCCACAGCGCAGTCAGTCAGCCAGTTAATGGGAACGTCCTGTCAACGTGGAGACGTAGTCCAGATAGAGTTGTGCGTTTTGACCGTTTCTGGAGAGATCTCTGCGAAGCACCGACGCCACGGCGCGGTGTGGTGCTTTGTTTCCCTTTAACCGCAACAGAACACAACCCGCAGCCTTCTTGCCTTCTTCCCATAAGAAACAACACACTGTGATACCGCTGCTCACTCTCTCACCAGTCACTCCAGGCAGGCACGGCAGAGGCAGACGCTCTTTTCGTTCATTGGCTTTGTTTGTGGTGTTTGTACGCAACGACCACCCGAACATTTTAGCATCGCTCCTCCCATCCCGTATACCCCCCCACCCCCCTCGTCGCCCCCCGTCCCGTTCGGATCCGTTGTTTTATAGCATACTAGTTAGTAGTTACTTACCACAGACTGGCTGCACAGAGACACAGACAGAGACAGCAGCAGGGCAGGCCCGCTCCTATTTCACGGTCTTTATAAACATGGATATCTATCATACACACACAATCCTTTGCATACATGCATCATGCATGGTGCAACTTTTTCCACGGCTCAAATTAAACGGGGTATGGAAAAACAGCGAAACTTAATTTCGGCAACAGGCACTGGGCAGCGAATTAAGTGTGTAATAATTGTATTATTACACACTTAGGCTCCCCAATTGCCAATTTATTTTTTATCATTCCCTTAGATTATTCGACTTTGTGAAAGAACTCTAACGGTTATAGGGTTCGTTTAGAAATATATTGCTTCCGGAGCTGATTTTCAGCGTCCTGGGTAGGCCTTTATGTTTAATTCCACATCAAGGGATTGTTTTATAAAGTTTCCCGGAAAGGGGGTGCTGATCAAGGATTAGGCCAACTAATCCAACCGCATGATTAGCCTACGTACCAAATAATGGTGCATACTGCATAGTCAGTATTCACAATATTCGACCACACAAAGACTACTATGTTATAGGCTACTCCTTTTTTCTTCTTCTTTTTTTCAGTCCCTACAAAGGATTACAATACAAGTGGAGACTAGCCTCCACAATTATGCCTGTGTGTAGGGTATTTAGCTTCATTGGCCTACTGACAGTAGCCTACTTTCAAGCAAAAGGTCAAACAGTGAAAGAAAAGTGTCTTCAATAAATCACCAAGTAAACAAACCCTGTAGTCAGGTGACCACATGTCACAGCAGGGGCAATTATTGAAGTGGATTGGAACCTTGGGGGGTGGAGGGTACAGACGAGGATAACATCAAACACTTCCCATGTACAGGCCTCTTCCTTCCTTGATGTCTTTCTTTAGCCACTCACCAAAATATCACATCTTGTTGTAGGCCTACAGTACTGCAATCTTAAAGTGTACAAATGGAAGCCGTGCCAGTCTTTGTTTCAGAAATATACAGTAGTAGAGTATATAGCCTTTGGGGGAAATATTAGACCAGAAGAATAAGCACAAGCCTTAATAATTTAATATTAATATGTACGCAATACATATATATGTATATATAATATGTATGCAATGACACATCCAACCACAAGGTATGTCAGGCAATGCAACATTTCAACTGTTGTCCCCAGGGACAAATTACCCATTGGGCCAGTGGGGCCGTGGCCCAGGGGCCCTTAGCTCTCAGGGGCCCTTCGGGGAAATTGGACCGTGAGGTACTAGGTTTGACGCCATGAAAAGGCCCTTCATTGGCTGTTAATTCTGTTAAACGTAGGTTAAAAAGATGAGAAAAACACGAAAATGTCACGCGCGCTATGGGGGCCCTGCAAATATTACCGGCCAGGGACCCTCGTAGGGGTTAATCCGTCCCTGGTTGTCCCTGCAGCCAAATGTCGACATAAGCCTGAACCGGAGAAGGAGAATAACTGTCAACATACAATATTATTTTGAGCACATATAGCTAATATTTACAAACCTTTATGGATATGAATACGGCATGCCTGTTTTCCCCCATTTTCTAATTCCGGGCCTGTAGTTGTGTGTGTTTTATATTTAGTAAAATGTGCTTTGTGGTGACAGATTGACCTGAGGTTTCTCCCGTTCAAAACCCCTGTCTTCCTTCCTCTCCAAGAAACCTTGTGGTCAGACTAAACAAATGACACATTATGCTAGTTGTGCTGAGGGACCCTAACATGAACACAGTTGTTCATGAACACTACTCAGCTCACCTGATATTCAATTAACTTTTACTTTTTGACGGGTATAGATGTCCACATTTGAGATAAGTCAATAGGAGTTTGGATTTCTAGATGTGTGAGAATGGATAAATGGTAAATGGTGCATTTATATAGCGCCTTTATCCAATGCGCTTTACATAGATTGTGCATTACATTCACCCATTCATACACCGATTGCGGCAGAAGCCATGTAAGGTACCAACCAGCACATCGGGAGCAATTTGGGGTTCAGTATCTTGCCCAAGGACACTTCGACATGTAGACATGTAGAGGAGGAGCTGGGATTCGAACCGCTGACCCATGGATCATTGGACGACCTGCTCTACCTCATGAGCCACAGCCGGATAGTCTAGTAGTTCTAGAGAGAAGCAGAGTTGATGTTAAGATAGAAGGAAGAAAATAGCCCTATAGGAGATAAGCCTTTGCTTGAGTCTATATTTTTCTTGACCTAAACGTGTTCAAAAGCATTTGTTTTGACATTTTTGAGGTTTGCATTTCTGGTCATCCAAAATGGGATGCCCTGGATTACTTGGCTGTGTGATATATTTTAAACTATAGTCATGCATTTTCACTTGAAGATAATAATTGTAGGCCTATACTGCATGGCACATTTTGGAATGGAATTCTTCACAAATGTTTGTCTTCACTTTATGGGCATAGAACCTGAAGTTTCGCCCCTATAGAGGGTATGCGTGTGACATCATCATCAAACCCGGAAGTTATGCATAGGAACGCCTACTGAGTGTCAAAAACTACTTTCTGGCCTTGACAGCCTCATACATCCAAACAGAAAAGTCCTATTTGATTGCATTAAACAAAGTTAAACAATGTCAAACTCACTTTGCATGTTGCTTTGCCACTCGATGTGCCATTCACTTTAAGCATGCGCATACCCTCTATTGTAAAATTCCACAATAGGGGGCAAAACTGTAGGCTACAGTAACAAGCCCATTCACATACTGTAAGGATCATGACTTATGGGTCACCTTTATTATTTTCACCTGAGGAAGGCCAGACACATCTAAAATATTGTTGTTTGCATATTTGTAAAAAGTAAAAAATATTCATATCATCAAGCTGTAGTGCAGGCCTTTCTTTCTCGCCACGTGCATATTGTCCTGCACCAGCAACTATATGGAAGTGAATAACACTACCTTTTTGAATGAGCATAATGAACTATGGACTTAACAACTGGCACACACACAATCTCAGAGAGAAACCTCTTCGAATGATGTTCCCCATATGTTTAAGTCCCTGCTACATATAGCGTCATGTCCAGGGGGTGTACTTGTACATCAAGCTGCCTCACGCTACAGAAACAGGAGATAGGCTCCTGCCCTGCAGGGCCTCATGGCTCAGCAAGGCTTACTAATTTTACTACTTGAAACTTTACTACTATATGAAAATGTGCATCTCCTGTCCGTCCCTCCGCTAGTCACCCCACACCATTATGGTCACGCCTTGGGACATCACACCTCCATGTATGGTCACGCCTCGTGACATCACAGTGACATCACGCCTCCATATATGGTCACACCTTGCGACATCACGTCTCCATATATGGCCATCTCCATATCAGAGGTGTCCAAACTTTTTTCAAAAGTATTTCAAAGTGTCCATGGGCTCCATGATGTCATGGACGCTTGATTATGGATCCTGCCGCAAAAGAACAAGGATATGCGGCCTTTGCGCTTAGAGGCAGGCCCACGGCCGTCTTGAGTGACAGGCTGTCAGCCAGGCAGGCACCGCTGTTAACAGCTTACTTCCTGGACTACTGCTCGCCCTGTCCACAAGGAGGAGCAGTGCACCAAAGTATTATGGGAATTGTAGTCCAGGAAGGATGTGAGCCCAGTGTCGATGACATCATGGAGCCCATGGACGAGAGATGGACACCTTGAAATACTGAAATATCTAAAAACACAAATTACCCACATAAAAACCACAGGAAAGTGTTTATTGTCTCCCAAACATCATTAAAATAAGATCTGGTTGCAAAAGGTTTTTTTTACATATGTTTATTGATTTATTTTACAGTACAAAGAAGTATTTTCAAAACAATTTACATATATTTCTTTCCCCCCCACATCCCCATGGCCGCACAAATACAAATAAAATATTATCACGAAATGTTTTGACAATAATAAATACATAACACAAAAATAAATAAATAGTGAAGTGGCCATTTAACTATCATCATCAATAATTAATATATCAATGGTCTTTTGTCAGGTGTGTGCTGTGAACAAAAAGTGTAACTCAGCCTTTTTTCAGCCATATCTCACATTACTAAATGAAACCAGACAAGCAAGGTAAAAAAACACTGACAAATTATACTCTGAGAAATGCCCAGGTTAAAAAACTTGAATGTAAAAATGTCCCATACTGTTGAGTGGGCCGTTCATAATACAATTCAGGTATGAAGCTGCGGGTCGTATACAATTTGTCCCAGGGCCACATTTGGCCTGCGGGCCGCACTTTTTACACCCCTGCCCTGCCTGAAGATCACAACACTGACCTCATCTAACCATGGATAACCATGGAGAAGCCATATCACCTAGATCTGCATATATGGAGCCGGCCAGCAACTACATCTGACCTCAAACCTAGATTGAACCCTTAGATCTATTCTTCATAATGATCCTTTCTGTTCTGACATTCCATATGTTGATCTGACCTCATCAAACCCTGTACACTCAAGACACGCTCCATATATGGCCAGTACAGAATTCATTCCATATGTTGATCTGACCCCCCATGCCAAAGCGCCAGCGCTCGTCCAGCAGTCTGCCATCTTCCGTCACCCAGGCAGATACCTGCACGCGATATCGGTTGCTTCTCGCTCTCAGGGCGTCTTACTGGTATGTTTAAAGGGCCACTTCACCCCTTTTGCAACCAGAGCTTATTTTAATGATGTTTAGGACACAAACACTTTCTTGAGGTTTTTATGTGTGTAATGTGTTTTTTTTGCCATGATGCCATGTTCATGACCAAAAACCTGTCGTGAAAATGTGGTCTCACTTCTTTCCTGGACTCCTGGAATGTCACACCTCCATGCAGCCTCTCCACAAGGAGGGGAAGTGCACTAAAGCATTATGGGCATTGTAGGAGGGAATTCAGCAATCCAGTCAAACCCTAGTCCAGTCAAACCCTAGTCAGACACACATTCTTTTTCTGGCCATATAGGGTGCACATTTCTAATTGTGCTACTGTTATCTACTACAAATACTATTAACATTGAGTGACAGTGCAGTTTATTCCAGCAGTGAAGTTCAGCAGTTGAAATGTACGCTTGTAGATTCCCATCCACACAGAATGTTCACATTCTGTTGTGACTGGGATCTCTTTAATATACAGTATTTGTATCTGCACAGGAAGATGCTGTTATGGCCTGGGGGAGTGGCCTGTTGAAGCCTAGCTGGCTGTGTAGTTGGGTGATTGGTGCCTGAAGATCTGATTGAGGGGTGCCTGTTAATCCTGTTAGCTGATTGATTATTAGAACATGGGGAGCATCTTGGGTGGATTGCTATTATACTGTGGTTGGTTGAGTAGAAATGGAGGGTGAGAGTCTGCAGATTATAAAAGGGAAACCTCTATAAGCAAGAGGCATTCCTAGGGGAACAGTAATAGCAAGTGCCCATTCACACTCCCACTTCGGGATATTCATAGCATAAACTACTCAATTTATTTGCACAGTGCACTGTAAAACCCTTAGTATTCCATTTGTCTAACGCAGAATACACTGTGTGTGTGTGTGTGTGTGTGTGTGTGTGTGTGTGTGTGTGTGTGTGTGCATGTGCGTGCAGCTGTGCGCGTCTGTGTCTGTGTCTGTGTGTGTCTGTGTGTGTGTGTGTGTGTGTGTGCGCACGCCTTCATGTGGATTGGAGTGCGGTCGGGCATCAACACACATGAGTTGGTGTCAATATCTCGTTACTGAGATTAGCGCCTGGTGATGCAAACCATCCCCGTTGATGCTGCGGTGTGGCTGGCTGTTAGGATGACTCACTCACATGGAGACCTATTGATAGGTTGGTCAGTGACCCACGATGACCCTGGAGGTCACCATTGTGCCAACAGACCTCCATGTTTGGCTCTTTGCGTGAGTTGTGTTTGTATTGTCTCTAGTCTCCAGAGTGATTATTTACAGTGTATGTACAGCATTGACAGCAACATTTAAACTTCCTTTGTACTGTCTTAATACATTAAAACCGGGAGATCATCTGTTTAGATTTTAGCTATAGTCTATACATATCTATAGCACATTAGTTGGCTATTCAAAAATAGCAGGCCCAGGCCGTAGCGTAACGGTCTGGGCACCGGACTGGTGATCCAGTCGCGGTGTGCCGCGGGTTCGACTCCCGGACCCGACACGGCCTTTACCGCATGTCATCCCCCCATCTCTCTCCCGTTTCCTGTCAGCCTACTTTCTATCCCTTAAAAAATCAATAAAGGCGTAAGCCGCAAAAAAATATCTTAAAAAATAAAAAAATAGCAGATCTACAAGCTCATACATAGACACTATAAGCTTGAATGATATTTGAATATATACCGTACATTTAGACTCAAATGTGTATTTCTGGGGGTCCTTGTTTTTAAAATGTGCTATACAACTAGTTTACAGTATACAGTAGGTGTGCCTGGAGGCCAAACAAAGCTCACATGTCCCTCATCCATTTAATTATCTTTGTGTTTGCGTTGACCATCTGTTTTCTCTTGGAAAATCGAGTAACCCCACACATCGTTGGAATCATTAGTGTGTACACATGGGTGAGTTTGTGTGTGAGAGAACAATAACTTTTGTTGCAGGTGCATGCCAGTGTAGGTGTGTGTGTGTGTGTGTGTGTGTGTGTGTGTGTGTGTGTGTGTGTGTGTGTGTGTGTGCGTGTGTGCGTGCGTGCGTGCGTGCGTGCGTGCGTGCGTGCGTGCGTGCGTGCGTGCGTGCGTGCGTGCGTGCGTGTGTGTGTGTACAGTATGTGTGCATGAGTGCATGTGTGTGCATTTGCACTTGTAAATTAGGAGAAACAACGTCCAGGCATGGTAATTGTACTACATCAGCACAGCATCACCTGTGTTCAAACAACAGTTGAGGGCCTGACTTAACCGCCACGAAGGGACACAGCTGCGATTACCATGACTCATCAACTACACCATGACTCATCAACTATGTGGCAAGATTCATAGGTCACAGGGTTTGTAACGCGAGCCAACCCTGATCACATCACGTTGTAATGGCTATAAGATCAGAGATACTGTATAAGGGCTTTAAATATATATATCTTTTTAATATATTTTTTATCCAGCAAATTTGTAACCCATTTTTCACCCCTGTGTCAATCATCTAATGTGATCCTGGGCTCTACACACCCTCCACCAACCTAGTCCCCATATATGGGGGACATGGGGAGAGCAACAGACTTGAACTCATGCTTCCTTCATTCCCTGGTTGGACGTAGCGCATGGAAGGAACACGTTATTCCAACCAGTTCCTTTCCCCTCCATCAGGCGGAGGAGGAAACACGCCGCCAGCACCCACAGCGTCCCGAGCGGGAATCGAACCTAGGACCTTCTAGCTGTGAGACAACAGCACTACCAACTGTGCCACCGTGCCCCTCAGGCTTTAAATATAATTGATGTGAAACCTTAAAGATGCTCTCCAGAAGTTGCTTATGTACTTAAAAGAATCATTGATTTTGTTGAGGATCGGGGACATATACACACCAGTTAATCTGGTATATGTAGGCCTACTGTATGACTTTCCTGAAAATGGAAAGATTGCAGTTGTTACATCATGCTAAGAAATTAAGTATGACAAGACACATGCACTCTATTTTAGGACTGGTGACAGTAGCCTGTCACAAGGCCCAATTGTTGTGAATGAAAGTGGTCTAGTTGCCAAATAGTCCATTATACAGTAACATTTAGAATGCTGCTTACTAAATTCTAAATTTGGTATATACCGGTAGTCACATTCATCTGAAATGAAATTAACTTTATTTTGACATCCAAATAAAATATGTGACTGTTGTGAAGTAAGTAGACCTCTGTTGTGATCCTAAAGTCTATCATCCAGTAACATGGTGACTGGTCGTTCAGTTGAATTCCCCTTCTGCAAGCAAACACAAGCGCGGAGAACAAGAAGACATCACGGTCGGTAATGTCACACGGCATGTTCTTTACGATTTTTAAGCACAATACACATCTGGCAACGTGTCCTGCCTAGGGTCCTGTGGTTGAAATAACATAATGATTACAAAAATATGCGTTGTGTGCAATCTGAAGAATGCATCAGGCTCTCTCCCCTCACTGGTTGAAGGGCAAAACGCATCAAAAATGTCAGTTACTATGGTGGTGTTGATTCTAAGAATTCTCTCTCTCAGCAGCGCTTTCTAACAATGGTGTTTGTAAAGGTCTGGTTTTGAAAGCATATTGTCAATGACAAGCTCATTAAAAGCAAGGGGACGGAGAGAATGGAATGTGGTACTCAAAAGTCTTTGCCAGGGGAGGTCAAAGGTCATTGATAGAGAGGAGATGGACTGGGTGTTGAAGAACATCAGACATCAAAGAATGTGAGGGGGGTCCCGACTCTATAGAGAGCAGCATTAATGTGCGGACACCTGTGAAGTTGTAGCTCTACGTCATCAGTACAGATTTAGCACAAGACTTGTGGAAAATACGTGTTCTTCCGGTAATACCACTGGGCTTTGAAGTTCACATAATCTCCAAAGATCTTTCCGTTGCTACTTGTAGGCCTACCCCAGGGCGTTGTGGGTAAGATCTGTGTCTCATTCAGGGGAGTAGACAATCCTTTTTTTAACCGGTGATAGTAATGGGCCTGACCTATAATGTTTAACCACTTAAGCCCCATTTTATACTTGGTATTCAGTCTATT
>NC_139717.1:35461710-35569210 GCF_964188405.1 Protomyctophum parallelum | reverse complement strand
AGCTAATCTCTTGTTTTCACTTCAGGGTACTGTGTAAATTCAGAGTATGCCTACATACACAGTAACCACTATATCCTTGAACTGGTATGAACGGGTGATTATGATTTATGAAACAGCAAAATACTTATAACACTGTCATCTTAGCTTTAATGAAAAAGGATAGATTTGTTGAATAGTGCGATGACAACCAACTTGAATGTTAAAAAGACTGTGGGCATAATGTTTTACCCTATAGTTGGTGACCACAGGCGTGTGGTCAATTGAAATCATCTCACAGGTCTCTTCATACAAATCTCTTGGTGTTTCTTTTGATAATTCATTACCCTGGAACACATATGGAAATTCTCTGTAGCAGATTATGACTGCTTCCTGTGTCAACAGTTTTACTAACCCTTTTAGTCTTTTATCAATTAAACTGCCTTATCAAATACAGCATCACAGTTTGGTTAGGTAACCTCTCTGTGTCTTATTGATACAGACTGTATGGAAGATTATATGGGTAGGGTACAGCACCCATCCTTTGTTTTTATTAAAGGGATTTGTGCAGATCTTTGCTTTTATTATTGTGCTTGTTTTTCTAGGTGTTTTTAAGAACTGTATGTTTTTATTTCTCTGGTTTTTGGCTGCAGCCTGCAGCATGGGTGAAAGCCGAAGCCAAATATTCAGTTTTTTGGGACAGTAAAGTTAGTCTTGAATACTAAATCTTAACTCTAATTTTCACAATCACATTTTACTGCTATTTACATTGCCAGTTGGTGACACATTCATATGCTGTCAAATTTATTTTAGCCTTAAAAAGCATCGTTCCCAAGTAATAGGCCTATTCGACAAAGAAAACAACAGTAGACCTATTCTATATTAAGAGACCTTAGAGGTCAAGCATCTAAATACATTTCGCGTCAGGTGGTTGCTAGAGTTGACAATGGTGCACAACTGGAAGATGTCCTTGTGAATTCACACAGGTTTTGTGGGCACGTGTTCAGCAAGCTGGCATTCAGGATTGCTGTCCTGGTTACTCAGCCCAGCAATAAACAGCTGTGCAGTGTCAATCCAGCTAGATCTGGTCCAGTCCAGCTAACAATACAGGCTGGAGGCACTCCACGTCATGTAATCCCCTACTAATCTCACTCAGCTTCAATTAGATATTTATACAGTATATTCAGTGTATGAGTACATCTCATGCACTCATACAATATTCAAAGTGCAAAGTAGCAGTGTTTACGTACCAAGAGACACCTTGTTTCAACTGCAGACAACAAGCATTTGTCTGTGCATTCTTGAAAAGGTGTTAAATTAACTCTTGGAAGTGTAATAATTTAATAATGACTATATATTAAAATATTGTGCTGAGCCCAGCCAAATAAAAATATACATGAAAAAGGAATATGTTCCTATGGTAGATCTCCCCCTTATATGTTACAATTATGAGTGCTCTCACTCAGAAATTAAATGAAAACATAATTTTGTTATGCAGCAGTTGTATCTCTGCCATGCACAATCCTACACAATAAACCTAAGCACAGGATACAAGTCAAGAAACAGCCCATAGATGTCAGATCACTGGCCGGCCTCCCACAGAGGAGGGACTTTTATGCTCTGTGACTGTGTTCCATCATGGCATTACCATTACATGCCACGATAAACGCCGGAGGATATGATTTAAAAGCAGATACACCGTAAAATCCTCAGTGCTAATTTAACACTGTGGGTGTACAAATGAAAAGGGTCCATTTGGTTCCATCTGGTTGAATCAATGGATGACTTAACACTGAAGATTGTACTGTGTACACACAAAAGCTTTTAAAATACACTAGTCAAAATGTACCCCAGTCTGTCATATTGAGGGGACACTCATGCAGTAGTCAGTAACACTATACATACAATATAAAATAGATTAGAAAGAAAATGTGTGCAAATGTGTGCTTTAACTTTGTCCGTAAAGAACCTGAGATATCTTTGAATGTCGTCCTTATAAGGCACAGGGCATTCAGGGGAATACCAAAGGGACTGTGGTTAAAGTGCAATATCAACCCGGCTCCAAATCTAACATCAAAAGCTGCCACTCTCTGTCTTATACTGCATAGTTAAATTCAGCACTGCAGAGAGAATCTGCATTGTGTTCAACAGGAGAGGTAGTTTGTGGAGAGGGTGGGTTGTGGAGAAAATCCTAATGTTACTATGCATAAGCAGAACCGTAAGGCAACAATCCGGAGCGGGCCGATCTTGAACTTCCACCACACAGAGGGCATTTTGGAGTACACAGTAAAATCCTCATTGAGAGTTACAAATGATCAGAGTTAAATTAACACTGAGGATTTTACTGTGCAGGGATTTTACACAGAAACGCAAACCACTGTTGGAAAAGAAGCACAGGTCATTCCTGTGAGTTCCCAATTGGAACATAATGTTACTTCTGTGCACATCGTCGTTGTCAAGTGGAGGTCTGATGGAGGCTGGCTGAATAAGGGGTCACAGTTGTAATGTGTTATGTGTATGTGCACGTCTCTGTGCATGCATGTGTGTGTGTGTGTGTGTGTGTGTGTGTGTGTGTGTGTGTGTGTGTGGGGGTGTGCCTGGGGGTGTGTGTGTGCGTGCCATCAACATCTCATCTCATCTCAGGAGGTATCTTGCTGGCTTGTAGTTCAGGGTGAGCTGTCGGGAGCTGTAGCCAGACACGCCGATCCCGAACAGTCCCATCATCATGGCCATGCGCGGCATCACGGGGCCGTCCCGACTCTGCAGCACCGTCTTAGCTGCCTGAGTCTGAAAGAGAGACAAATGGTCACTAGGCCTACTAGTGTAGTGCCACCCACGCAGTAGCCATGACAACCGCCACTTAAGAGTCAGCATCACGCCAGGGCAAGGTTATTATTAAGCATGTAACAATATTGTTGTTAAGCCTACTCAGTTATATCACAGTCACAGCTTATGTTATGACAGGGCTGGGAAATTAAAAGTTGTGTCCAACAGATCACGTTGACTTGTTATCGTGATAATTCGTATAGTGAGTTTTTGTCATCGTTACATGCCTTCATGTTATATGGTTAACGAAAATGATAAAAATTAGATATGGAAAAAAACTCAACATTTTAGTTAATGAGGGTTGACAAAAATGATAGCTAACTGAAACAGCATTTTATGATTATAAAACTAGTTAAAGTAAAATCTTTCACCATTGTCAATTTATTTCGTATAAGCCTAATACTTTAGGTGGATAATGAAATCCATTTTTAATCTTTTTCTTCTTTTTTTTGCTGTGGCAGTGCTAGGATCTCCGTTTTGGCACATATTTGAACCACTTAAGCCCTGTATAATTCATCATAAGACAAAACTCACAGCGCATAACGATGCAATGCGCTGTGAGCAGCTGCTATTTTCACTATTTTTGAAAGAGTTTTTGAAAAATGTGAGACATTAAAAAAGGGTTTATATGGTTAATTGAGAGGAAAATAATTAGGCAAACCCATGCAGATACGCATGGGTTTGCCTGGGTAATCCTTTTCAGGATTATGGAGATAATGGGCATTTCTGAATTTTAGGCCAACACATGACCTGAAGCCATATAAATAGTATATAAAGAGTTATTTCATTTTCTAATGCAAGAATGTACCAAAGTAAATGAAGTATCCCACTCTGAGATTTGTTTTACACAAATGGCATAAGACCTATACAACTCAATTAATGTCCCCATCCACCCATGTCTGAGCGGTTATCTAACCGTGACGCCTATGAACTAAAGCACTGAAGATAATCAGACCTGACAACCTCCTGTTTGAAAAGTAATGTACGTGCCACAGGCATCTAAATGCAGCTGCAGGCTCCCGAAATACCTATACCAGGGCGATTTAGAGTGTGGATCTCATGCCATATATTCCACTGCAGCTAGATCCTATTAGCGGGCACTTATCTTGACCCTGGCCTGAACGATCCATGAGATCACTGTCTCAAGTCCATTTTAAAACAGGATGCTACTGTATAATCCTCTCAACTAATCCTACATGGCCTGGCACAACACTGGTCTCTGGACCTCCAGAACACATTGTTCTGGTAATGCCCTTTGAGCAAATGTCACCAGTGAAAACACACTCATCTTCTGTTAATAATAATGGCCTTTCCTTCGGCTATGCAATTGAAGTGGATGGATTCATTGAGTCACATCAATTCATCTACCAGGCTGCGTTCAGGAGTGCATTAGAAATGTCATAACTTTTAGATTCAGTTTTGGTGTTGCTGTTGCAGAGATATTCTATAGTGTCAAACTGTCATTAAAGCCATGTAGAAGAAGTAAAGTACATACTGTAGTAGTGTAGGACATTAAAACTAAAATAATCAAATTGATTATTAGATGGAATGTTCTCTACTTTCAGATTTCCCTTTGTTAATTCTAATAAAATCTCTCTAAAAAGGAAGGATGTTACTGTACGCACCTGGAGGTATCTGATGTACCCAGGGGTCAGACGAGGAATGCGGAAAAACATATTTGTTGTCTCCGGAGCTTCACAAACAAAGCATAAAAAGAAGATCCTTGAAGACTTCCTATACACCTTCCTCGTGTCCCTTCTCCTTCTCCGTCTCTAGGCTGGTTCTCCTCCAACAACCGAGTGTGACAACAACGGTGGAGGTTCTCCCCAGTGTCCCCAGACACACACCTGCTCCCTCCACTCAAATAGACACACCTGGACTCTTTTGATGTATCTGAGGGAGACTCATCCCCACAGGTAATATATAAAGGCTAGGCTTGGTTGCGTAAGGCAGTCACATGGTATGTGTGTGTGTGTGTGTGTGTGTGTGTGTGTGTCTGTCTGAGGGATTAGTGGACCATTGGCCACTGTGAGAGATGAACGTACCTTGGTTGTCCCATATTGTAGGGAATAAACAAACCTCTAACCCCATCAGCGGCCTGCAACACACTAGCTGGCATGACGTCAAATTGCAATTAGTTACAGCTAAAAGGCAAATTACCTTAACAGGATATAGTATTGGATGCATCAAGTGTTTTGGTACAGTTGATGCTGGCTATATCCATTCAATTAATAATAATAATGAATACTGGGGGTGTGTGTGCGTGTGTGTGTGTGTGTGTGTGTGTGTGTGTGTGTGTGTGTGTGTGTGTGTGTGTGTGTGTGTGTGTGTGTGTGTGTATTTAAAGCACAAGTTTCACAAAGTTCTTTACAACAACTGAAGAAAGAAATCAGCCAGACTGCATAAATAATGCATAGAGGTTTTCCAAGTAAGCCTATGCACTAGAATAGTTCATATTCTGACTCAAGAATTGTCTACATTGTAACACAACATGGGCTTCAAAATCTGCCTCAACTTTTGTAGAAAATAACTAAATAAATAAATGAGAGAATAAAATAGCAGTCTGTGTGGTGTAGAATGATGTTGTCATTCTCAAAGTAGTATCTAGGTATGAGGTATCTAGTAGTCAAGTCATGACTATCAAAGTCATGACTACTGCTATTCAACTCCTAGTTTCTGAAATGATGGTACACTTATGCATGCTTGTTAAGATTCAAGGTTTCACACTGGTTGCTCCCTCTGTCACGAAAACTGTCTTTCCCAGTAGGCCAAGGAAGACACACACGAATGTTTCAAACCGGCCTCAAGGTAACACTATATTTGTTATCCCTGAAAAAATGCAGCGATCCGAGCACTCAAAAAGGTAAAAAAGACAGCCAACATGTTTCAACATGTTTTTACTTTTATTGCACCTTCATCAAGCACATCAAGCACGTCAACCCATAGCTCTTGAACGTAGATCGTATAATGAAAATTGTATGGATCACTTGGAAGTCTTGCTCAAGGACCCTTTAATTGACAATAACTCTGGGGGAGCCTGCATGCCTCCACTACTGATTTAAACATGTATCATACCCATTTTTAATATTCCACAGAATCCACACCGATTGGCAATTATTGGCTTCCAATCATGTCTGATCAATCCCAAATCTGAATCACACCTAGGGGCCTCTAACAACGCAGAGCCCAAATGGACCCCAAATGGACACATGTCACTGAAAACATCTTTTTGATATTCCATACTGTTTACCTGGCTGTAATTGGCTTGCAGAATTAGTGGCAGGGGTGAGGGGCCTATTTCTAAATTAGACCTGTCTAAATTGTCATACATTTTTGCAGCAATAATAAACAGTACCGGTAATACCGTAACTAAGACGAAATGATGAAAACACAATAATTATAAATGAAGAATAACAGCAATTATTAGTGTGTTACATTACTGTATGTACATACAGCCTATAGTCATAATTATAGAATTTAGGCGCCTCATTGTCTCCACCAGGCTGAAGGCATGGGGAGAGAGTATGTTTTTGCACTCTGTGTGTGTGTGTGTGTGTGTGTGTGTGTGTGTGTGAGATTGTGTCCATGTGTGATTGTGTCCGTCCGTCCGTCTGTGTACAGCTAATCTCCGGCACTGTTACCCCGGTCGATGCCAAACTTTGCACACACACTCCCTAGATGCCAAAGATGAACCTCTGCCCCAAATTTTCCAGAAGGCCTGTTATAGCGCCACCAGGAGGCCGACTTTTGTAAAACAATTATTACTTATTTATTATTATAAACAAGATGCATATTTGCATATATATATGCATATATCCTGCATATTTTGTCCAAAAATCCTGCAAATCGTTACACACTATCTCTATAGTCATGTGCTCAACACAGATCTGTCCGATATTTCATATTCCATCCTGATTGGCTAACATTGGCTTTCAAAATTTACAGGACTGGACGATTTTGAACAAAAAGCCTCGAATTATGAACGCAGCATGCAATTTACGTGAAATCTTTCACAGACGTTCTGACTAGGCTGAGGGATATATCCCAGTAATTCCACCCTTTTCACATTGGCTTATTATAGCGCCGGATGCGGGGGAGAGAACAGATGGTGGAGGTGAACGGAACACTGTCCCCCCCCCCCTCCCAGTGAGCTGTGGCGTCCCACAAGGAAGCATACTAGGGCCTTTACTGTTCCTGATATATGTTAACGACATGACATCAGCTTGTGACTGCAACTTGTTCCTGTTCGCAGATGACTCAGTGCTGACTGCTGGTCTCGGACAGGAACAAACTGCAGGTTGAAAAGACCCTCAGCTCTGAACTCGGTAGAATCTGCACCTGGCTCGCTGATAACAAACTATCCTTACACCTGGGAAAAACTGAATCCATTCTCTTCAGATCAAATAGTAATCTCAGCAAGGCAGATGGCTTCTTGGTTAGAGTGGGTGACAATATTATCACACGAAAAGATCAAATTACCTACCTAGGTTCCATCCTGGAGGCCAATCTTTCCGGTGATAAAATGGCCACCAACGTAATCAAAAAAGTCAATCAAAGAACAAGATTCCTTTACAGGATCTCCTCACTGGTCAACAAAAACACCTTGAAGACCTTAACAGGAGCCCTCGTACAAGGTTTATTTTACTATGCATCCACCTCTTGGTACCACAGCACCTCAAAGGCCCTTAAAACAAGGCTCCAGACCTCCCAAAACAAACTCAGGTCAGGCTCCTACTTGGCCTCACCCCCCGAACCCACCTCACCCCTGCCCACTTTGACAGGCTGGGATGGCTTAGGGTCGACGACAGAGTACAGCATCTTGCAATGGGTCTGGTCCACAAGATTCGATACACCACCAAGATACCCATGTACCTGTCTAAATACTTCCTTAATGTAAACGAAGTCCACACCCACAACACTAGAGGGAGTGCAACAAACCATGTACAACCCAGATTCGGCACAAACAAGGGTCTAAATTATTTTCGCTCCTATGCCACCAAAATGTGGAACGCCCTACCAACAGTCATTAAGACATGTGAATCCCTTGACTCCTTCAAAACCGCTCTCAAAGGGCACCTACGGATGGCTGCAATTCGAAACTGGCCTCTGTAAAATCTGAATCCGCCCCCCCCCCCCCCCATTTCCCCTCACTGTATGTATCTTTCCCCTTTTTGCTTCCTATATGATGAATTCCTGTTCTGTTCTTTAGCTACATAGAAGTGTCTATTTGTATGTCTCTAAATGTTTTGATGAATTGAACAATGTGGACCCTGTTGTAAACAAGTGTAATGCTTAATTGGGTCGTCCACTCACAGTTAACAGTCTTTGTATTGAGTTTGTGCTTAAAATGTACTGTAATTCTGTAAACTGTTAATAAATATTTAAATCAATCAATCAATCAATCAATCAAAAAAGACCTGCCCTGGTGGAGACCTGTGCCCCGAGGGGCACTTTTTCTAGTTTTGTTTGTGTTTGTGTGTGTGTGTGTGTGTGTGTGTGTGTGTGTGTGTTGCACAGCTTGATATTAACTAGTTTTGTTGCAAGGCATCTATTTGGACAGCCTAGCCATTCCGTCCCATCAACATCAACGTCATTCACCTGCGTCAGTGCGACTCGAAGGACCACAGTAGCCGAGGATTCCGAAATAGAACGCGGGTTACTGCAGAATTAAATAAACAAACACATTTTATGTTTTTTTTTCTTTGCAAATTAATAAAAACCGCGATTGGAAAATCTGGATGAATATACGGATATGATTTCTGTCGACGGAATGTCGCTTGTTTTTCTCCAAAGGAGAATGTAGTTGCACACGTAGCTGGTAATAAAAAAAAACAACAACTGGCTAACAGCTAGCTGTGCTAGCGGTGCTTGCTGCGCAGTCTCTCTCTTCGCTCAGTTTCGTTTCTGACAACTAGCGAGGAAAGTGAAACACACCCATTGTTTGTTAATTCCAAGTAAAGAATTGAATATTGGTGTTTTGGTCGGAAAGTATATCCTGGACTGTGGTATGGGCCCATATGACCCAGCTAGAGTAGCTGTCTATTCATAACTACAATAAACAAGAGGTAAATATTAGAATATTATTCTCTAGAGAACATACGTGTCTTAAGTCTATCTGACCACTGCTACATTTCGACGTGAATAGAAACATGCATGGAAACTGACACCACTTGTGTGCAAGTATTAATCTGTGCTCCCGCCAGTGTGTTGTTGAGTGCACAATGTGCTGAATGCATGCAACGTTATATAATCTTTGGTCACGGTCGACTCACGCATCCACTGGACATAATATGTTTGTTGTAGTTTACTTCATAATTATATATTTTTTTTAAATCCGATTGACTCCCCCATTTCCATATGTCCAAATTTGACTGTGATTTCAGAGAAGATCACGGCAATAAATAAATAAATAATAATAATATGAAGCCCAAGTAAGTCTATTTATTTTTCTCTGGATTGGTATTTCCTTGAGATAGTAGTTTTGAATATTGTTACCGCAACATTTTGTTATTGCATTTTAATGTTACAAGACCCCACTGTTCCATTTAATGTTCAAATTATGACTTTTACTTTGACAGTTTTGCTGTACTGTACTCTTGTACTGTGTTCCCACTGTTATCTCTTGCATCCTCTTCGTGCAATTATTAACTTCATCCAATCCCTTGGTATTCCCCACCTTGCTTTCAGCCATGATGAAGAGGAAAGCTGAGGGGGCTTCAATGCCCCTGCTGGGGGCTAAGAAGCTGTGTGACGATGGCAGTTCCGATGAAGAGTTATCACCTCGGCGAGAAGCCAGTCAAGGTAAGACAAAGCCAATGAATAAAGAGTCAAGACCAAAGACAAAAGTAAAGCTGTATTGTCACATCACAGGTTTAAATTACATATATATACATATATATATTAATTTTTTCCCCTTGCCAAGACCGCCCCTCTTATTCCCTTTCTCCTTTCTGGAAATAAAATAACAAAGTCTTTGAGTTCGCACAAAAACAATACATTTAATACATTTATTGTTTTATAAAAGCGCAGATCCACCCTTGGCGTTATGGGACAGGCTTTACGTTAGGGGAAGTGTTTCTAAGGAGGCAGGAGGACTGGTGGGGAAACCCAAAAGAGGAAAGATGTCTTTTGTTGAAGGGAAACAAATTATTGTCAGCCCTCTCAATTTTGACACAAATGAACAGACGCTGGAAGATGTCTTCTCCAGGTATGGGAAAATACTGGAAGTTTACATAAAAAGAAAAGTCCCAGGGCTATGGTTACATTACATTTGAGACACTTGATGAGGCCAATATTGCATTAAAGGCCATGATTGGGAAGCAATTGAAAAGTCAGGTAATGTTTTATTTACTTTTTTGTTTGTTTATGTCTGCGTGTGTCTCCCTTATGTGTGCTTGAACTTGTGTGTGTGTGTCATGTCCATTTTGTCCTGCAGACTCCAGCCAAAGTGACTCCCACAGTGACCCGGAGGACATCAGACCAGGCTTCTCCATGTCCAACACATCCGCCAGCCTCCCCACCATGGATTCCTCCATTGGGGGAGACTCGAAGTTCGGCATGTACAACAGTGTGTCACAGAAACTCATGGTACTGTTACTGTACTGAAATCCATGAATTGTCTTTGAATTTGATATGTGTCGCGTCCCATTCACTTAACATTCACTTTCCCCACTTTGAACTGTATTGAACTTTATTGAGTGGATGGCCCCTTGAGATTTAGAGGGGGTCCTATACATACATCTACAACATTACTGCAGTGCAAGTACACAGTACTAAAGACACATAGGTGCAACATAACATACAGTACAAATACACAGGACATACACATACAGATACAGTAAGCTTGCTCCCTTTCTCCAGTCCCACCCCTGACCCCTGATTCGTTTATATATGGAAATAATAGAGAAAACAGTACTATAACCTGTGTCAAACCTTCAACCCTTAGGCCAAGATGGGTTTCCGTGAGGGCGAGGGTTTGGGAAAGTTTGGTCAAGGGCGCAAGGAGATCATCGAGGCCTCCACACAGCGAGGGAGGAGAGGTCTGGGCCTCACGCTGCAGGGCTTCCAGGGGGAGCTCAATGTCGACTGGCAGGACGAACCCGAGGTATGTAGAACAGCAATAATGACCTCTACGACATTTCAAAAGCACATTGTTTGCAATACGTTTATCATCAGAGAACGTAGCCATGATGCCATGAGTCAGTGGTGACATTAAACTATATCGATGAACTAGCATTTAGTGTGCTTTACATTTGACTTTCTCATATGAGTGCCTTTCTTTCTCTGCTGCACCCCTTCTCTCTGTGTCTCTCTCTCTCTCTCTCTCTCTCTCTCTCTCTCTCTCTCTCTCTCTCTTTCATTTGTTTATCCAGCCAAGTGCTGTGGAGAAAGTAGACTGGTTCCCAGAATGCTCCACTGAGATCCCAGACGCAGATGAGCTGAAGGACTGGATGGCACTGGGACCGGTACGCCCCACACTATCGCTAACTGCCATGCCTCACTTAGACCGTATCGTGTATTCACCTGTGAATCTTCATTTTACATCTTTGAATTATCATTCTTTGTTTGCTTTGTACTTGCAGAGGAAATTAAAAATTGAGGATGAGACAGAGTTTTGTACCGAAGACCTCCTTCACACACTTCTTAGATGCAAGGTGAGTAGAACAGAAGAAAATCACACTCCTGTGAAGTGAGGGGCGCTCTTATCATCATACATCACATTCCATGCTCAGCCAATCAAATCACAAATGTCATTCCAGCCAATCACTTTAGGCAACTTCACTTTTATCAATCAATATATATTAAAAAATCATAGCACACACTGCACGACACAATACGTTAGCAGCAGCATTAGAAAAACAGATAGTTTTTCACAACATAGTTGTGTCAGACCAGATTGTTTGGTTTATTTGAAATTAAAAAACATACACAAGTTGTTTGCCTGGACACCTGTATTGCATGTTCTCCCCCATCTCTGCCGCTAGTTTATTTTTTCTCTACTGTTCTATCAAATGAAAAAACAACAACAACACACCATGCAGTATGTATTTAGCAGGTTCTGATTGTTGATGGGAACCACAGTGTACCATGTCAATGCTGGCCAGTAACACTGACTACCAGGAATTGTGAGTAATAGATGAAACATCTCACCATGTGTGTTTGTTGTGTTCAGACTGTGTTTGATGACCTTGAGGGTGAGGAGATGAGGAGAGCACGGACACGCTCTAACCCTTACGAGACAATCAGAGGAGGCTTCTTCCTTAACAGGTAAATCCTCCATAAAAACACCCCACAAGTTGCAATAGCCTGGGCATCCTTCCTCAGAGGTATTCTGTAACACAAATATTTTGCATCAATTGCATTTAGGGCAAAACAACCCACAAGTTGCAATAGCAACTTGATGGATGCAATAGCATCCTTCTTCAGAGCTATTCTGTTCTGTAACCAAAGTATTTTGCATCAATCGCATTTAGGGCAGCGATGAAAATGGCCAACATGGACCATTGTTTTGACAACATGTTCACCAACCCAAAGGATTCACAAGGGGTGAGTTCACTTCTAACTTATGTATCCACGTTTTTGGGTGAAAGTGATGCGGTAGTACCAAGATTATGAGAAAAGCTGATTTTCGATATTTTTGATCTCTTGCCACACAGAAGTCTCTGACGAAGGATCGTGAGGGCGAGCTGCTGTACTTTGGTGACATTTGCGCGGGGCCTGGCGGCTTCTCTGAGTACATACTGTGGAAGAGGCGTTGGCATGCCAAGGGCTTCGGCATGACACTAAAGGGCCCCTGTGATTTCAAACTGGAAGACTTCTATGCAGCACCCAGTGAACTCTTTGAGCCTTACTACGGTACACAGATGTTTGGCAGTGGAGGCGGGGCTGGTCACTCCTCATCTCTCTCCACATTTCCAATTAAATAAAAAGCAGACATGGCCTGCAGGTCAATTTAAAATGATTTATTTATAGTTATGTTAACTTTATGAACTAAATACAAATACATTGGACATAAAAAAGACAAAACATTTTAATACTACTGAATTAATTAAAGCGGGGCATATTTGGAATTGTAACAGCTGAAATCAATAATGTATCAATATTCTGATATTAACCTGAGGGCCATATTAAGTGAAGGTAGTGGATGTATATGGCCCCCGGGCCACCAGTTGCCCATGTATGGTTTAGGCCTCCCTCTTGTGTAAGAGTTATGTATGTACAAATGCATATCCACAGAGACCTAATTGTTGAACATAATAATAATAAACTTTATTTATAAAGCGCTTTTCAAAACAGAGTTACAAAGTGCTTTCCAGTGGCATATAAAAAGTTAAGAGGCACTTACTGGAATAAAAACAATAGCAATAAAGCGTTACAGTAACATAGAAGTGTCCTCAAACTTGTCTAAACTGGTCCACTCTGTGTGTCCTAGGTGAAGGAGGGGTGGATGGGGATGGAGATGTCACTCTTCCAGAGAATGTGAGCGCCTTCCGGAACTTTGTCCTGGAGAGTACGGAGAGGAGAGGGCTGCATTTCCTAATGGCTGATGGGGTATGCCCATCTCAAATGTACCAACTTCAACCATTATAATTATGTTTAAAACTCTGAGACAGTGTATTAATTTCAACTTTTGTGACACGACCCTTTTGACATGTCTGTTTCACTTTAGAATACGTAAATGTCCTTCATACCTTCAATTTCCCATACATTTTCCCATTCAAAAGTATTTATTTAAAGACCTGTAAGACTCGACAAAGCCAACTCGGATGGTGACAAACCATGACGATAAACAATTTTCTTTCGGGCCAAACAAATAATTAGAAAAAAGAAAAACAACAAAAAAGGTGTTGTACCCTGCCCTTTTTTTCTTCTTTCTAATTATTTGTTTAGCCCAAAATTGTGTTTATTGTCATGAGTTGGCTTTGTCCGAGGCTTAAATATCTTTAAATAAATACTTTCTGAAACGTCTATTCTATGGGGGAAAAGAATATTGGAAATTCTCTTCTGGGCCGCTCATCGGAGGCGGGACTGTGACGCACTATTCAGCTACAATAGCTGTTGTTGGCGGATGGTTTTCGTTAAGTCATTGGACTTCATTCACTAATATATGTGCATAGAAATGATCTTACTTGAGTGTTAGGTTAGGGTTAGTGTATGCAAAATGATGTTGGTAAATCCAGATCATGCTTATTCAGTAACTGGTTTAATAGCATACCATGCCTTGATCTCTCCATAAAGAGGATATAGACGAGGATATGACGTTAGAATAACACAAAAATATATATTTTTGAGTGGTTCTCAAAGTGTCTCAAAGTCTCCCGGGACCCTCAAGGTTCAAGGCCTGTAACTCTTGAGAGATGTAGGTCCATTTGGTTCTATTTATACGGTATGCTCTCAGAGTTATGGGTGTCCTTTAATTATTTATTTTTTTAGAAACACTTATTTAGACAATTTAGACACATTTGTAATAAGTGTGTGTCTATGCTGTGGTTTGTAGGGCTTCTCAGTGGAGGGCCAGGAGAACATTCAGGAGATCCTGAGCAAACAGTTGTTGCTCTGTCAGTTCCTCACCGCCATGTCTACACTGAGGACAGGTACACGCGTCTGAAGTTTGTCTCTATGTGCAACGTTTGTGTCCGTCTGCCATCTTATCGATCTGCAGTCCAACCGTTATTAAGCGTGCACATGCTTTTTCCTGAGTCATTCATGCTATTACTCTTGTATGCAATATTTCAGCTGATTAATGCCAGACTACTGAGTCACAGCAGTGGCGTTTGTCTCCCCCAGGTGGCCATTTTGTGTGTAAGACCTTTGACCTGTTCACTCCCTTCAGTGTGGGCCTGGTCTACCTGCTCTACCTCTCTTTCGACAGGATCTCCCTCTTCAAGCCCCTCACCAGCAGGCCTGCCAACTCCGAGAGGTAAGGCTTTGTGAACGCTCAATGCCTATACGTGTGTGTGTGTGTGTGTGTGTGTGTGTGTGTGTGTGTGTGTGTATGCACTGGGGCGGCAGTGACTCAGGGAGTTCGAACCCAGGCTCCCCCAGAGTTGATGTCCTTGAGCGAGAGTCTGAACCCCTATGATCGTGATGAGCAGGTTGGTGCTTTGCATGGGTTCCTCAGCTGCCATCGGTTTGTGAATGTGTGTGAATGGTTGGATAAAGTTGCTTTATACAGTAAATGCACCATTTACCACTCCTATCTTAACTCCTTAATACACAGACACAAATGAACACACTGTATACACTAGGTACTGTACACAGAATGTTCAGTAGCACACTATATAAAGATCTAATGGGCAGATTGCCCCAAAACGTTTTTAGTATATTCATCTCTCTGGATGATGAATCCTACTGATTATGCTAGCGCCATCTTTAGGCCAAAATGTCAACTTTTAACAAAAACTATTAAAATCATCATGGCAGATTGCCAGAAAAATGTAAGAAGTAGACTACCTTTACAGGCAGTTAGCAGTGCTTTTACACCTTTAAACTTGTTATGCTTTATGTTGGAGCAATGTTGGCCATTTGTATTACACTGTTTTTCTTTTTGCCTGAATAAACATTCCATTGTTGCAAACCATTGTATGCAGTACATGAATAAAACGACACACGCTACTTTTGTCCAATAGGTACATAGTGTGCCGCAGCCTGAAGCCCGGCTCTGAGTTCGTGAGGGATTACATGTTCAGAGTAAACCTCAAACTCAACCATCTGAAGAACTCAGAAGACGATGTTGTGGAGGTGGTGCCTCTGAGCCTTATCAAGGAGGACACAGACTTCTATCAGCACATGGTCAACGGCAACGAGAGGTAGGGATGTGTAGGGCTGGGCGATATGACTTCATGTAAATGTCACGATTATTTCCATCTCCATAACGATTAGTAAACAATAATAAAATAATAGCGAAAACGGCAGATCTACAATGTTAATAATAATAACGCGTCGTGATGTGATCATGTGACACGCTATGAACTTGTAGATTGGCTATTGCTATTCTACACACCACCATTGTACAACCAAGCTACAGCTTTTGTGGCTAATCAGACTAATCTATTCTAAATTAAATAAAATAAACAATCTATTAGAATATTTTTGTGTTGAATTGTTTGTATGTAAAATTAATAAACAGTTTCTTGATTATTTGATTAATGTACTGTATATGAGCAAGATTAAGTCAGTTATTGGTTCTCAATGTCAGTCAATAATGTTTTGCTTAATTGAAATTTATAATTAATAAATATCACTTATCACTTACCTACACACTCCTACAAATATCGGGCAGTGTGTATGAGCCATTACTGATGTGAGATTGTGTCTCTCTTGCAGCCACTGTGTCGTACAGATCAAGGCCTTGGCTAAGATTCATGCCTATGTCTTAGACCCGTGAGTTGTTCTTTTTCATTTTACCTATTATTTGTGTGTGTGTGTGTGTGTGTGTGTGTGTGTGTGTGTGTGTGTGTGTGTGTGTGTGTGTGTGTGTGTGTGTGTGTGTGTGTGTGTGTGTGTGTGTGTGTGTGTGTGTGTGTGTGTGTGTGTGTGTGTGTGTGTGTGTGTGTGTGTGTGTGTGCGTGACAGTGTGTGACAGTGTGTGTGCGCACGTGCGAGACAGAGAGAGACATGTGTTTGATTGATTAATTGCTTTGTTTTTCAAGGGCCCTCTCTGAGACCAGGCAAGCTGACATCAGGAAGGAGTGTTTTAAGCTTTGGGGGGTGAGTAGGAAACTGGGAAAAACACAAGTAACACCAACCACTGTAACAGTTGTACCTCTTATCACAGAAGTAAAGCACATTTTTGCTACATATTCCAGGCTAAATTCCACTGCCAAGGAAGGAATTCTTGGTGGAAAGTTTGGTCCTGGGCCCAGGAAAAACTGATTTACCCCATTTTATTGTACATATCCAGCCAAAGGAGTGTCAGTTCTACGTAATGCATCATGAAGTTATATTAGCCAAAAGGGAATGTAAGACCAGAAGCACCACAATTCATCCCACAATTCAGACACAATTAATCACTTCACATAAGTGACTGACCAACTGACCTTATAAACGAACTTTTTTTCCTTATAATTTTTATCCCACGATCACGATCACACGAAAGGTCTAGGAAATGGGGAATCACCACAACTGAACATTTATGTTCGCATTTACCGCACCGGAGCAGACACACCTATTAGTTTGCATTGCACAGTGCACTATTTCCGAACGCGGTGATGGGCAGTTGGGCACGTTCGGAAATAGCGCACCGGAGCCACTCTCCTATTAGTTTGCATTGCACAGTGCAACGCTGTGATCTGTGGAAGGTTTTTGGATTTCCATCCAAAAACGGGAAAATAACATTTGAGAAAACATAATCTGCAGACTATTCATAGCTGGCATCGTGATAGCCACACTGTTCTGTTAAAATAGAGAAACAACTGCTGTGCTGGTTTGGACTCATGATAGACTAAATGCTCACTACTGTTTCATAACTTCATTAAGTCTACTCTAAGTTCACTGTCTAAGTGCACTAGTGAAGTACATTATAAATATTATATATAGATGAAAAATCACACACGTGTGAACTGAGTGGTGCAATTCCCCCCCCCCCCCCCCTCTCTCTCTCTCTCTCTCTCTCTCTCTCTCTCTCTCTCTCACTCTCTCTCATTAGAGTCACTACCCCTCTCACTTGGAGCACCAGTGCTACCAAGTAAAAAAGTTAATTTCGAGCCCTGCACACACACACCGAGAGAATTGACATCAAAATGTACTTTACAGTTGAAAATAGCAGATCTCCAAGCTCATGATGCAGCAACACAAACGTCCAACATAGATAAAAGTAATTACTCACCTACTGCTGCAGGTCCACATACCACTATGAGAGGAGAACGAAACTTTGGGACTTTTGCGAGTGTCATAGTAGCTTGTTTACAACTGAAATAGACTTCCCGTGCAATAGCTTCCTCTTCAAAATAAGAGCAAGATGTAATGATTAGTCAACACTAGTTTTATTGCGCCGCTTCCTCATTTCTCCCAGATCCCCCTCTCCCACTGACTCGTGTAGGTGACGTGACGTCACCACAGCCGCTTGTATGCATGCACACTTGCACAGACACAGCAGAGCTAAATTATGACTGATGAGATCCGTTTGCGGAACCGTTCATAAAAAAACAATGGAACCGGGCTACGACGCAGCATATGAGCATACCGCGTTCATGCACGGCACTACACACACGTGCGTGCGCGCGTTCATGCACGGCACTACACACACTCGCGTACGTGCGCAAATAAGAGCAAGATGTAATGATTAGTCAACACTAGTTTTTTTATTGCGCCGCTTCCTCATTTCTCCCAGATCCCCCCCTCTCCCACTGACTCGTGTAGGTGACCTGACGTCACCACAGCACGCATGCGCACACACCACTGATGCTCACACAGACACACAAACAAGTACAAGGACATTGCTTACTGATGCTCACACACACAGACACACACACAAACAAGTACAAGGACATTGCTTGCTGGTTGTAGGAGTGGTTTGCACCACTCAAAAAATAGCTTTGGCGTTTGGATGGGGCCCCCTCTAGTGGACAGAAAGTGCATAAAACTTGATATTCTGTATATATGGTAGGCTATATAATGAGCTAAAATTTATTATGTAAACTTTCGAATATTTTCGAATATTAAAAATAATAAAATAATGAAATTCGAATGAGATTGTAGAGGTGAACTGACAGCCCTGTGTCGCCTGCACACTGAGCACATTTTGTAGTTGTAAGTGTATCTCTCTGTAGCTCTTATACAATTAGCGCATATCTCCTTTTCTAGGTCCCTGATAAAGCCAGAGTGACTCCTTTCTCCTCAGAACCCAAGAATAAATTCTTTGAGCTCGTCAAGGTCAGTTTGTCATCTGATTGACTGATGATTATACATTTCTATGAGTTACCTCATTAATGATGCTGTAAGTGTGAGCTGTTGGCTTAAATAGTAGATAATTTCCACATCAGGGTTCAGATGTGGAGTTGTTCCAGAGTAAGATCGGCGATCTCAACTCCAGTACGCTAGAGAAGATACATCATGTCCTGGACTACCGCTGCATTGTGGGAGGAGGTGAACAGATCTTCCTGCTAGCGCTTGGGGTGAGTCCTAATAGACACAAAAAGACGTCTTTTAGATTTTTGCTTTGATAAAAGCTTTTGATTAAAAATAAATTACGGTAAAGTAAATGCAGCAAATTCCAATCAATGTATGTACAGTAACTGTAGCATTTTACTGATGTTTATTGTCCATTCCCTTTCCTCTTATGTTTTACCTGGTTCAGAAATCCCAGATATACACGTGGGATGGTAAGTTGCCTCTGCGCTGGAAGAAGCTGGAGTGCTTTAAGCTGGAGCTGCCCAGAGACACCTTGCTGAGTGTAGAAATCGTCCAGGAGCTTAAGGGAGAGGTGAGACGAGAGTGCAGGAAACGGAGGGAGGAATATATATGAGGTGGTAACCATTTGTGGAAAAGTACTTAAGAGAATCAAAACCTTTTAATGCCTGGCTAGATTTCTGTACCAAGTATAATACTGCGTATAATAATACTCTTTAGTATATTGGATGATATTACACTTGAATCACAGGAATGTTTGACTGTCTATTACTAAGTTTTACTCAGTAATGTTTGACCCTGCAACTGCAGCTGGCTGTGTTTCTGTAATGTGTAACATGTTTGCTCCTCAGGGCAAGGCCCAACGGAGAATCAACGCAGTACACGTACTGGATGCTCTAGTACTCAACGGCACGGATGTCAGAGAGCAGCACTTCAACCAAAGGTAAAAAGACAGTGAGGCGTAGGAATCCCAAATCTTTACCAGCATTTGACCTAACTTTAGATTAATTGAGTGACCACACAACTAAACAAACAATGGCCATTTTTCTTAAAGGATCCAGATGGCTGAGAAGTTTGTCAAGGCTGTGTCTAAGCCCAGCAGAGTAGACATGAACCCTATCAGGTAAAATAAATAAATAGTCTGTTTTAGAATCACTCTGCAAGGTTCCTGCAATCGTATAACATTCCATGAACTATAATCCATTTCATCTCCTTTCTTTCCTAACCTAGAGTGAAGGAGGTGTACAGACTGGAAGAGATGGAGAAGATCTTTGTCAGGTATGATGATGAGAGATGTCATGCATAGACCAAGATCTACTGGAAATGATCATAACCATGTCTTCTTCTTGTTGGTTTGGTCTGCTTCACCAAGACTGGAGATGAAGGTGACTAAGAGCTCAGGAGGAGTGCCGCGCCTGTCCTACACCGGCAGAGACGACAGACACTTTCTTCCCACAGGCCTTTACATCGTCAAAACAGTCAATGGTTGGTTTGTGTGTGTGTGTCACGTGCATGTGTGCGTGCTCGCCAGTCACAATGTTGTCAATAATCTACTATACTCCCTATAAAGAGTTACATTTTTAGTTAGAACTATCAAGTTCAGGTAAAATTTCTGTCAAAATAAAATTCTATATTACATGATTTATTATCTATTGCATTTATCTATTTAATAGTAATGTGAATAGGAAAGTTCAGAATGTCTGTCAAAACCATTAACCTCGATTCTAAACCTCCTCCTCTGTCCATTAGAACCCTGGACTATGGCTTACAGCAAGAACTCCAAGAAGAAATTCTTCTTCAATAAGATTACCAAGGAGTCCACCTATGAGCTGCACTCCAGTGCTGTCGCTCCCTTCCAGTATGTATCACAAACTCTGCTCAAATAGTTTTTCATAAAATAATGAATTTACTCCTACTGGAAATGAAATGCTAGAAATGCTCATATTAATCAAGTTTTAATTAATTGTGTCCATGGCATGAGGGTTAGGCGAGTGCAGCATAATATCACAATTAAACAGCTAGTCAATATATAATATAATCTCATTATCCGACGTTTGCTCTGATGATCCTTTGCCTTTATTTCTGTATTTGTTTTTGTCTTCCTCAGCGTCTGCCATTCGGAGCGCCTCTTCTGGGCCTGGGTAGACGGGGTGATTGTTCATGACTCCCAGACACGGATGGATCCAGAGAAACTGTCCAAAGACGACGTGCTCAACTTCATCCGCCAGAAATACCAGCCCTGAGCGACCCTCACAATCCCCAGCCAATCAGTACAATACGTACAGAATGTGTCGTGTTGGCTCAGAGTAACGATTGATTCTGGATCGTCCCGAAACGTTTGGAGCCAAGACGAGGGATGGTTTGCAGAGCTGTGTCTCTGGCTGTGTCTTTTGAGAAGTCCCCCGCCTAAGCCTTGGATAGACAACTTTCTCGTTCTTCATTTCTGTCACCCCTAGGCTTAACGAATTAGAATGTACAGAAGGCCGTCGGCACATAAGAGAGTTCAACACTAGACAGACTGCCATTGCCATTATGCATGTCCCCATTTGCTTTTCTTATGGTCCCCCAAATCACGTCCCTGTTTGCTTTTCTTATGGTCCTCCAAAAAATGTCTCTCTACGGGTTTGTATTTTTAATTAGAGACAGAAATTAAACTGACGGCAGATTAATACTACTGGTTAGTGTCCAATGTGGCTTTACACTATACATAAATACAGTAGACTATCTACACACAGATTCGCTCTACAGCCTTGCTTGACTTGCCTTGGTCCAGAGCATGGCTGCTTTCCTCATCCACTGCTTCGAGATTAAACTATCTGTCCCATGCCGTCCTCTCGTGCAACTGGTTTGCTTTGTACCACTATTCTGAATTCTTCACCTGCCTGCTCTCTCTGTAGCTGAGGTATAAGTGTAATATGTTAAGGTTACTCATTGTCTTGAGTCAATTGCATACTTCATCCATAACCAACTTGCCCTGGAGTAGGTTTATGGTTATGTGACATTTTCAAATGGCGTTCCGCTTAATTTCCCAGCAGGTCATTTCGATCTACAACCCGTCTGGTCTAATGCTCCATTGTGCAACAAGTCGCATACTGGAATTTGATGACCTACATGCTCACAATGTGTTGCATCGGTGACGGTGACGCGTTGTGAACTTATAGTTCAGCTATTGTCAGTACTCTGTACACAACTGTAGTATAAGTATAAATCATCAGGCTTCTCTTGTCTTTGCCGCGTCTCGTTGCCTGACCTCTGAACCTTTTTCGCACTCATTTGTTGCAGATGAGGAGTGGTTTTGTTTTAGTTGTAAAGTTAGAAATCAATCTCCTTTGTTATCAATGATAATAATAAAAAAGAGATGCTCAGAAGTTCTCGAAATGTCTTCGACTTTGTTTTGTGTATTGTGATTCCACCCAGTAAAGTATGGGGTTTTAATCTTTGGGATGTACAAAACAGCCTAATAATAACACTATTAAGTAAGTATAATATTCCACAACTAAACTATGCATTTCATATAATTTCATCATATAGCCTACATTATGACTTGTATGACTGAAAAGCCCTGCACACACACACACACACATATATATATATATATAATTATAGGCCGCCTACTATATATATATATATATTTTTTTAAACTTATTAACGTTAATAGTGACTGAGTCTGTTTGCTTTTTTAGTGATGTAATAAATATTCACTTGTGTTTCTTTGGAGCGTTTCAAACGTTATAAAAGGGGGTATCCTATTTTGAAGCGCTTGTATGTTCATCCAATCAGGTTTCGAAGTTAACCACCGTAGCACACGTGACCAGTGGACAGTGGAGATAGTGGGCGCGTTCGGAAACGCGCACCGGGAATGTGGTCAGTTTGTTGAGTGTGGTGGGCGGTGATGTCACAGAGTGCGTTCAGTGTGCCTTATTTACGAACGACCACAGCTGTGACGCATTCACACGAATCACACCGGACAACCCCAGCTTCAGGGTAGGGTCGCTCAGTGCGTGCACTCGGCACACCCGGTGTGCAGCGCACTGGATTTTCGAACGACAACGCACTGAGTGCACTGAATAAACGAACGACAAGAGAGCACACCAGTGCGTTCAGGGCGCATTTCCGAACGCGCCCAGTATCAAAACAAAGGCGCCCTACTCATTTCACTCACTGTAATTCAGCAGGTCAGGAGCGCTGACAGACGTACCGTCAGGTCACGGGACATACATTTACAGGTATTTGAATTGTAACAGTATCCATCAACCTGCAAGTTATAATATGATGACAAATTAATCTATATCTGTAGCGTTAGTTAATTATGGAAATGTGTTGTCAGTGCTTCAGAATGTAATTGCAACCCTTAATGGAACTCGAATATTAATCCAACTCTTTGTATTTCAGTGGCCAGATAACACCCGTGATTTGTTGATCATTGACTTTTTATTTGAACATAATATTTGACTACGTGCACAACGACATGCTGAAAACAGTGGGACAAGCACTGTTTTCAACACTACAGAGTCCGAAGTATACCACCTTACAGGAGAGTCAGGTAAATAAAAGCACTTTATACTGGGGACCAAAGATAAGCCCAAAACAAAAAATGACAATGGTCTTATGGTTAATGGTTCTTTAACCTTTGATAAAGCCAGTGTGGCAGAGAACTTCAATGCTTTTTTCACCAATATTGCAAGTGATTTAGTCCAGAAACTCCCTGCTAGACTAGCAGGGAGTTTCTGGACTAAATCACTAGCAGTGCTAGTGCAGGTGAATAGTGAAACCCAAGTAAATAATCATCAGTTAGTCGCTCCCTAGAAAACGAGCTAAAATTCTGTAGTGAAAACAAGTTATCCTTGCATTTGGGTAAATCTGAATGTATTGTTTTTGCGTCCAGCTACAACTTGAGGTAACCAACTTTTCCGTTTAATTCAGTAGAAAACATACATATTTAGGTTGCACACTAGATCTAATGAATCGATGGCCTATAGTTCCTAGCCAGGATTGCCAGATTCCTAGACAGAACCACTATAAGGACACTGGCTTCAGCATTAGTACAATGTCTCTTTGATTACACTTGCCTAACCTGGTACGGCGGTATATCTAAAAATACCAAAGATAAACTACAGACATCGCAAAATAAACTATGGTCTGTACAATTTTAAAAGAACAATGCCCAAAATATTTTAAAGGTTACTTCCCGTGTGTTAACCAGTCCCATAGTTCAGGTTCATTTATTTGTTTGTCCCTGTGGGGCGATTTGGTTTACAGCAAGGCATAACACAGGCAGGTAACATGAAACACAAAAACACAGTAAAAAGGCACATAGAACAATAAAACATGATGGCAGTTCAAGGTATCAGTGTAACATTGTAATTCATAACATTTTCCGAACAGTTAGTATAAATAATTCATACAAGCGAGTCAGGTGACAAGTTACCTCCTCCTCCTATCGGCATTTAGAGCCTGGATAGCTACAGGCACGTATAGTTTGAACACAAGGGCTAGGTGTAGCTGATCTTAAACCACCAAACCTAAAACATAAGGTAAATACCAAGGGAAATTAAATTTGCCCAGTCTATGAACATTTAAAAAGATATGTCTCCGCCTCTCCATATATGGAGTACTTCTCCACTTGACCTTCCTGTTCTGACATTCCATATGTTGATCTGACCCTCATCAAACCCTGTACACTCAAGACACGCTTCATATATGGCCAGTACATAATTCATTCCATCTGTTGTTGATCTGACCCCCCATGCCAAAGCGCCAGTGCTCGCCCAACAGTCTGCCGTCTGCCGCCACCTAGGCGGATGCGTGGACGCGACCTCGCCCTTTAGGGCGACGTCGCTTCTCGCCCTCAGGGCGTCTTAAGGCCTATTCATAGTCTGGATTTTCGGTGGTGAGGTGACCACCGCTCCGGTGGTGAGCTGACCACCGGAGCTGAAATAACGTTGAGCGGTGGTGAGTAAAAACAGAGAGAAGGGCTGGAGAGGTGGCGGTGGTTTGCTCTTCACCGCGGCTCGTGATGTCATGTTGTAGTTCGGTGGTCACCTCACCACCGAAAATCCAGACTATGTATGAGCCTTCACTGGTAGTCCAGTTTTCTGGACTATGAATTCCAAACTAGGGGCCCTTGAAATGACAACATTTGAGAGTTAGTGTCGAAGTGTCCTTGAGCAAGACTCTGAACCCCAATGTGCAGGTTGGTGCCTTGCTTGGTTTCCTCTGCCATCGGTGTGTGAATGTGTGTTTGAATGGGTGAATGTAATGCACAATCTATGTAAAGCGCCTTGGATGAAGGCGCTTTACAAAGAGCGTCGCAGTCCCACCCCCTTTCAGAACTACGAGTGGCGCAGGAAATTATTCTCCATTCATTTTCTCCATAGGCTTTTCAAAAAGTATTTATATAAAGACGGTTACGCCGCAGACAAAGCCAACTCGGATCCTGACAAATCATGACAACAAACACAATATTTTGTGCCCATCAAATAATTTGAAAGAAGAAAATAAAGGCAGGATATGAGGATACAACACTATTTGTTTTGTTTTTCTTCTTACTAATTATTTGATCGGCCCAAAACATTGTAATTATTGTCATGATTTGTCACGATCCGAGTTGGCTTTGTCCGCGGGGTAACCGTCTTTAAATAAATACTTTTTGAAAAGCCTATGGAGAAAATGAATGGAGAATCATTTCCTGGGCCACTCATCGTTCTGAAAGGGGGCGGGACTGCGACGCTCTATATAAATGCACCATTTGCCATTGAAATGAAACGTGTGTTTATCTACTGGGACAGGACTATGAGGTGAGGACGTACCATGCTGCAAAGTGGGTGAGCACCACGCTATGTGGGATGGAGTTGGATGCAGCCTTGAAGACTGGCTTCCGCAGGCTCTTTAGCTACATACAAGGCAACAATCAACCCAGTGAGTTCTTTGTTTGAAAAGATTTTGTGCCAGGGAAAAGAGATTTGTCAACATTTGTCATAATTCTTCAAAAATAGCAGATATGCAAGCTCTTTGCATGGTGATGCATTGTGAGCTTGTAGATCAGCTATTTCTGAGTAGCCTTATTTGCTGCGAACCCCCTGGGGGTTAGAGACCCCAGGGTCTCCGGACTCCACTTTGAAAACCAGTGATCTAAACAGTATGATCTTCCCTTACCTGTTTTGTTTATGCCTCTCTGTTCATTGTTCAGAGTGTACAAATACGAAATGGTCCATTTGTAACTCTCTGAGACACCCCAAAATACCCTAAAAGAAGATTATTAGTTCATTCATGCATGCACCCATGTCTTAATAATGTAAAACTCCCAGAAAAAGATGAAATTCTAATCTAGAGCCTAATTATATTAACTGGTATTGGTCAGTTGCTCAATTGTTTAAACAATTGAATATGAGGAATTGCTCTTGTCTTGTGGTCAATGTTCCAACTGCATTAGAAACTTGATGTCATCGTGAAACTTTGCAATTCATTCAAACACCTTAGCTTAGCTGTTGCACCTTGCCCTACATTTAATATAACTAGAGCATTGCACAACCAATCTCCCCATCTATCAGGTTTATAGCGGAACAATACAATCACAGAGGCCATTGCATACCATTTGAGTTGCAGGTTAAAGGCTTTAGTTTAAACAAATTATTACAAAATAATATGTTTTCCCGGACGGTTAGCTCAACCGTCTGGGCACCTAGGCTGCCAAGCCAGCCGGACGGTGTGCCGCGTGTCACTAGCCATCTCTTTCCCCCTTTCCTGTCTATATACTGTTCACTATCAATAAAGGCATGAAAAGCCCCAAAACAAATCTTAAAAAAAACAATCAATGTTAACAATACTAATGATTGAGGATTATGATTTCAATATTAAGCAAAAATAATCAGGGATATAAATTTAGCCATAATTGTGGCTCAGTCAGTGACAAGGTATGGCTTTTTGATAAAGTAGCTGGAACTTAAATGTGTGCTTACTGTATATCCCTATAGACAGAAGTGAGTGCATTTCATAACACATGGTCTTTTAACAGAATTAAACCACTATCAGTATGTGCTCTACTGCACCAGGACCATGTGTATTTTGCTTTCTTAGTTTCTTGTCCTTAGGGTTGCATCAGTTAATAGAACTAATCGATGATTTACTATTTTCACTATTTTTGCACCACATAGAAATGTAAAAATCGCAATCGATTCGTTGATCGGCGGATCATCGCTAAGAAAATAATCGATAGTTGCAGCCCTCCTTCCTTTTCTGTCATCCATACATGATGTTCCTAACCGTGTTTATGTTCTTGTACCGCAGAGGCTAGTGTGGAGATGACTGCTCCTGTCACGTGTCTGGTGGAGCCTGGAGCAGGGCCAGCCTGTGAGACTAAGTTCACGGTCTCCTTCTTCCTCCCAGAGAAGCACCAGGCCAGTCCGCCTGAACCCAATGACCCTGAAGTGTTCATGGAGAACAGGGACGAGTTCACAGTCTACATCAGGTGCAGCACAGTGTGCAGTAGAAGGCTCAAAGTCCCTAGGATTATTGGCACAGGGACCAACGTAAAAAGAAAAAACAGTCTCTCAATAAGTTGTTATCCACTAGGGTTATCCTATGTTCTCAACATACATGACATGTATCACTTTCACTTGCATGTAAGATTTTACAAATGCCTTCTAAATCAATAGTTCTTTCAAGATTCTTCAAAAATGTTAAAAAATAGCAGATATACAAGCTCACAGCACGGCTAAAATCTAAAATTACATAGAGGCTTTCACAGTTTTAATGGGTTAAAAACAAAGTAATATTATTCCTCCCTAACATTTCCCATTTATTTTAAATGGAACGAAACAAAAACATCTCATTTGTTTTTCTGATCAAATCCTTTTTCCAAAATAAGACTAATGCGTAAAAGTTGCCAAAGGACTGGAACTCATGATATACCATTCAATACCACCAACCGTACCCACTTTCACTTTCAGGACATACGGGGGCTTCTCCAATCAACAGATGAAGGAAGAGCAGCTCCTGAAACTCCTGGAGAGTCTCCAGAAGGACGGCGTTCCCTACAAAGACAAGCCTTACTACACAGCAGGTTATGACAGCCCCTTCAAACTCACCAACCGCAGAAACGAGGTCTGGATCCTCAAGAAGACTGAGCAGGAATAAAGACATTTATGGCAGTGGTTCACAACATTGTTTTCCAGCTGAGAGCCAAAGGATTAATTTTAGCACCATTTAATTTAATTTTCAGATACTTTTTGAAATTCTTTTGAAAAACCTTTTGAGATATTATTAATGAAAAGTAATCGTTGGAAATGCAAAAGAAAACTAATTTATATTTACTTTAGTTGCTTTTAGTGATTGTACTGATTAGAATATATTTTGTTGATTGTGAAGGTGGTCATTTACTGTAACTAAATGACCACCTTCACAATCAACAAAATATATTCAGTCACTCAGTAGTTGTGTGCATACATGGGGGTGAAATAAGGATGCATTTTTGCTGTTCACATACTTTTTGACTTTTATACTGTTAGATTATAGATTATTATTATAGATTATGCCATTATGTAGGCCAGTTCTCAACCTGTTGGTCGGGATCCCCAGGGGGTCCCCACATGATTTTGGGGGGTCCCCAGATGACAGTCACAATTTAAGGACTTTTAGATCGTTTTATTACCTCAAGAAAAGAAAAAGAAATGATAGACGCTAAAATTGTGAAAAACTAAATGTATCATTCCTCAACTACTACAGTGCTTGTCAGGGTGGGGGTCCCCAGTTAAAATTTGATTATTTTGAGGATCACAGCTTGAAAAGCCCTCACTGGTCTACCAAGTGGCCGACGTGCTGCTGTTATGAAAACAAGATGAGCTTGGACGAGGATGAGGTGATGTATCTGGTCATGGTGGGACATTATTTAGGGTTAGCGGCAGTGCCACTAGGTGGCACCAGACCCATAGACAGTTGCGACACCCTTCTCGCTGCAAAGCAGGGTTGGAACTTTCTCATCTTACAATAAATGCACAACTCTGTGTGTGTGTGTATGTCTCTGTCTGTAATACCACCATGCAGAGTGCAGTGCCCGGCCTTGATTCCCTTGAATCGGTCAGATGTACACGGTTGTCCAGAACCGCCAGAAAAGGCTCTGCCAGTGGACCTAATGGCCTGAGCCAATTGATTGCCATGGCAACCCCAGCCTTATTCCCCACCCCTGCCATTTGATTACTTTCATAGTCAGTCCACTTTTCACAGTCAGTTTGCGCACTCTTCAGACATGCTCCACACATTCTTCTCAGACGTTTACCACTGCACATTGCACAATGACTTACACAGACAGACAGTTACAGACGGTGACAAACGGGTGCTATGACAACTGACATAACGGGTAGGCTGTCGCATACTAGGGTAGGGTGGGATTGTCGTATGTATTCCCGAATTGTCATTGTTCCCAAGTGGGCCAGTGCCTGAAGGGCACAGGTCTAGTTGAGATAGAATGAGAACTTCCGCATCCCTTTCTTTGTGTGTGTGTGTGTGTGTGTGTGTGTGTGTGTGGATAAACAGACAGACAAAAGAAACAGTATTAGTCTATTAGATTAGAACAACTGTCAGACAGTACAACTAATGGTGGTCTTTATTAAAGTTGCTTCTTGACAGTTTTACTATACAGGTTAAAGGTCCAAAATTGAATAACATTAATCAGAGATGTGGTTAAATGAGTCTATAAGGAAGTGTGTGGGATACAAACCATACAGTAATGGGGATAATTGATAGTTGAGAGGTCGTGCTGTGTTAACCTGTTTTACAATATTTAGTTTGAGTTTAAGAGCAAAGGGTGGGGTTGGGCTATTGTCTTGACCTTGGTTATGGTAGGGTTAGGCAAATGAAATATAATCCAAATACAAAAAAAATATCCTGAATAAATAACACAAATTGGAACTTTTGAACATCTCGTATAATGTTTTCATTACAGGTGTCTGTAGTTTGAATGAAGACATGTTTAGGTTTGTTTGTTTGGGAGGTCATTTATTCATTATGCTCCAACCAATATCCAAATTCCCCAGACACTGGCTCACCTAACTCACAGTGAAGAGCCTCCACTCCCGTTCAACACCCACTGCTGACAGTCGCCTCCCAATGGGATGCTGCAGTCCAGCCGGCGGGACCATGGATGATTCACACTTGCGTAGTCACCACAGTGGTGAGTGACCAGGTAAAGTACTTTAACTTTGTGCCACCGAGTCAGCATTTCTTAATTAACGTGTAGCATTTTTGAGTGGTGCAACCACTCCATTGCCCAGCAATGTGTGTCCCTGGCTGTGTCCCTGGGTCCCTGGCTGGGTCTGACTCTGAGCATGGAAATAGCATTTTTTCACCACCATGTGTCACTGTTGCGCAGACTACCACACAGAGTCACAGACACACACACACACACACACAGGCCAGTGAGGAGGGCACCACTCACTTCAGACGGGTCAGATTTTTTTTAAATAGCATAGTTGTTAGAAGAAAAAGCAAGGTGATTCTCATTATATTCCTTAGAATGTTGCTTAGCCAGTTTCTGCCTTGTCTCTTATTAAGCCAGCTTAGCCATCATGACCCCTGCCCTGAGTCTATTATGTGGCAGTATTTTCGTCCCTGTCACACCTTTCATGCCACAGCCTACAACCACTAAGCCCACAGTAGTCAGCGTGCATTCTGCCTGTGTGTGTGTGTGTGTGTGTGTGTGTGTGTGTGTGTGTGTGTGTGCGCGCGCGCGCGCGTGTGTGCGTGCGTGTGCACGCTAAATTGTAACAGAACAGTGTGTGTGTGTGTGTGTGTGTGTGCTGTCCTCCACTGCACTTTTTCAATATACGTCAGATGGTCTTAGCTCTTAAAAAAGAAACCTCATCATTTTGACTTGGTGTCTGTGTGTGTGTGTGTGTGTGTGTGTGTGTGTGTGTTCCTCTCCTCTGCCCTCACTCAACCTTTCCCCATAAACATACAGCAAGCACACACAAAAAGTACTATTGATAACACACATAGTGTCACAAATATGCTTAAAGTAACACTTCACCCATGTTGAACTTCATCTTTTATAAGATTATAAAATGGTACCATTTCTGTCTCAGAGATGGGCTTATGTGGACAGTTCAGAAACCTACATATAATGACATTACCGAAAGGGATGCTCCTGCAAAGTTTGCATGCTGGAGCCATTGATCTTGTATGAATACAACGAAAAATAAAAGCAAGTTTGAAACATTGTTTGAAATGACCAAAACTGCAGTCTACCGTTGATGTAATGCTGGCTGCAGGTTTCTGAGCTGTCCCCGGCCCACCTTTGAAACACAGATTACGGTATGTAGATAAAAGAGTAGAGTTTTATCATGAGGATTAGTGAGGAAGACCAATTATATGAAAATGGGTGAAGTGTTCATTTAATATATATTAGTTGTATATATACCAGATATAGCAAATCTACAAGCTCTTCTAGGTTGGATGTTTTCGGCGACTGTCATGCAATAAAGTATAAATTTGATTATAGTAGTGAGATAATATGATAGCCTGGTGCTGTTTTGCCAGTAGTGGTTGTGCCAGGCTTGTGTCTGTGAGAATCAGCTGATTAGGGCACACAGCCAAAGCATTTAGTCTTACTACTAATTAGCTTCTGGGAATAGCTAATAATAGTTTGAATGTGTACACTCAAGCAAATACTCACAAATAAGCTGAATCCGAATTGATTAAATACATCATGCAGAGATGAACTTCCAAGACTATGATTATAGAGGTGGCAAAGCGACAGGCAAATTGAGTTTAACGTTGTTTAATGCAATTAGATAGGACTTTTCTGTTTGGATGTATGGATGTATCAAGGCCAGAAAGTAGTTTTTTGCCACTCAGTAGGCGTTCCTGCATAACTTCCGGGTTTGATGATGATGTCACACGCATACCCTCTGTTCTAAATTAGGCCTATACTATTCTTATTATTAAATAATAATAATAATAATAATTATTATTATTTTCTAACTATCATTCTTCACACAATAATTTGACATCTCATTAAAGGTATTGTGACTTTCAAATATGCTTTGGTATCTGATTGTCAGAGAACAATCAGATGCGTTGGTATCAGTTACAGTACAACAGTAGCACTAACTGAGCGAGTCATCTTTCAGGATATACTGTAAACATTAAACAACAGCAATAGTCGTGGCACCGTCATAGTGAGACATATGGGGACTCATTAGGTCAGTCTCAGGGGCTTTGTGAGTTGCCTGTTCAGTGTTCACAATTAGCAAACTGAGTCTCAGTCAGGGGCTTTAGCCAGCTTACATCCACCAGGACCAACCTGGCTGCCAGGCTGCCCCTGAGTCCACTACAATGTTGTCTTGATCATAATCTAACTCTGTTTCACCGTATCTGTTGCTTCTTGAATCTTTACACACTTTTCTCTCTGTTGTTTCTCTGTTGGGGTTGTTATACAAAACCCTCTCTGGTACTTCATTCTTCCACTCTTATTGCACTGACAATGTATTGTACAGCCATGTGTCGATCAGCGTGTTCAGGTTCCGGGAACCCAACAATGGTCGGGTTATTCGAAATATTGCCAAATACTCATAAAACATATAGGCATTCCGTAAACGTCCGGTTCAGGGCTTTGTCACTATCTAACTAAAGCAATTAATAACTCCTTCCAGTCTGGCCACGTTCCATCAGCTCTGAAAACTGCCATCATCACACCCCTCCTCAAAAAACCCACCCTAGACATGCCTTCGACACAGTTGATCACACCATCCTCCTACACCACCGGCACCTTCAAGTTCACACCACCATCGGCCTCTGTGACACCACCCTGGACTCGTTCCGATTCTACTTCACTGAAAGAACCGAGTGCGGTCTCCCAAGGTTCTGTACTCAGCCACAACCTATTCACTTTGTATATGCTCCTCCTCGGCTGTGTCATCAGCATGGAATATCTTTCCATTGCTATGCAGAACAAATCACTCTAGGCGACACCACAATAGGAGAGGTAGAGTCCTTCACCTACTCGGCACCACACACCAGGTTCAATCATCCCCCATAAGAAGCATTACCTTCTCTGCCCAGGACATCCCACTTGCATCTGTTGTCACAAACCTGGGCTCAACTATGAGGCCCATATCAAACACCTCTGCAAATCATAATTTTTCCACCTCAAGAACATCCCACCCTCACTCTGCCTTATGTTTGCTTTTGTCTCCTCCAGGTTGGAAGTGTAACTCACTTCTCATCGAGATCCCTAGCAAGAGCCTTCAAAGACTCCAATACATTCAGAACAGCGCTGCTAGGATCCTGATGAGTGAGTACATTCGAGCACATCACACCCATCCTCCGCTCACTCCACTGACTCCGTCTCATTTCGGACTGTAATCTAATAGAAGAGTTGCAATATTGAGGGGGAAGAAAACAGCCCGGTCGTGTGGTTCATGTACTCGTGCGAGCCCATAGACTCCAATGCATTCCGTAAACTTCCGGTTGTCCCCATTCGTTGTCCCCATTCAATAGAAGTTTATGTAGAAGAGCCACCATTGGACTGGTCCCATGAAGTGAACGGAGTTTGCGTAACTCTGTCTTACTCTATGGCTCTGGGGGGCGCTAGCCCCTCCTATGCCCAGCTTTGTGGGTCTGTGTGACGAATCACGATACGATTCGTATCATGATACAATTTTTCATGATATTTTAAACAAGAAAATAGTTTTTTTAATTTTACATACATATTTAACTTTTTAATTTAACTTTTGACAGTGCAGAAACATAATTGTTCTTGCTCTGCCTTTAAGGCACAATGGCTATGGTTGCTGACTAAGTAATCCTCTTTGAATCACTCTTGAAGCTTTGCTCTGTACCAATCCCCTGACTCTCCATTCTGGTGGTGAGCCATAGCCCTGCCAGAGCAACTTAATACATATTTCCTGGAAATTTCTATGTTTTGTTTTGTTTTATTCTATTTTGTTTTTCATAATTGTTGGACACAGCAGAGATTGTGCCAGTTTTATTCTCTACTGTGGATTTTGTCTTTTGCCACTTAAATTATTTTCATGTTCTCTTGTTTTCAAGTACAAAGAAAGCAAAGGTGGATTATGAGGTGTTTAAGAGTACCCAACTTGATCTGCTATGGCAATGCACCTTTCGACAAGTGAGGACGGGAGTTACAGTGTGCAAGTCAATGCAGGTCAGTGTTTTCAGTTCAGAGGCAGTTTAGTACCCGTGTGTACAATCGGGAGAAGTAAATGATCTGCGTAATCTGTATTCTGCATATAGTATATAGTATATTTTAGTTATAAAGAATTCATTATTCATTGTAGGAAATAAAAGTGTTTATTACTTGATGAGACTGCAATTATGTTTACTCTCCATGGCTGTAATGTATTTGTAATCTACTGATCTTGCCATAGAAATAGACTTGAGAGAGCTTCACAAGCACAACTCTGTAAGACTATTCCTCTCATCCTAATATTCACTACTATAGTTATAGGTTGGGAGATAATTCAATTAATTTAATTCAGTCTTCATTGCTAACAATTGACCTGCAAACCATGTCCTCAAACATCCTATAATATCCAGTCTGCCTGCTATAGATCTATGTTGAGTTGTGACTCTATGTTTAAGTGCAAGCCATGAGGAGTTTATCCCTGGGCTTTAACCAGCTCATGTCTAAATATGGCAACAGACTAGGTAGGGTAGTCTGTCAACCATCAGCTTGCGTTGTACATTGTCGAACACGTGGGAACTGCGCCACAATATTTGAACACAGAGATAATGTAGATCACATATTGTATAAAAGATTCTTTCAGGGTACCATGTGGCCTTGCCCTGACCACGTATTGTCATACTTCTTGTGGGTTGCAAGAATGTTGTCCTTCACTCTCTGATCTTGGTTTCCTGTCTCTCTATACTGCACCTACAGAATCTAGTATACCAGCAACATTATCTTGAATTTCTCTTATATTTTCTCTTATTTGGTGAATGGCCGTGGCCTGTTTGTTTATTATAGGTATAGGTAATGCCCACTAAACATCATAATGGAAAAAAGGTGTATGGTGTTTGTTTTGATATTATAAGGTAATAACAATAATAATTTGAAAATAACTGCAATATGTAGAAAGCTTGCACAAAATACTTTCATGCACTCTTTTATGTCTGGTGTAAATTTATGCTGAGAAGCTAAAAAATATATAATTTTTGGGGAATATATTGTATTTCTGTAGCCCCCTCTAAAACATATACCGTATTGATCATATGACCCTAACACGTTTCCTTGCACTGGACAAATAATTTGGGAATTATCTTTTTATTTGTGACTTTGAAACGAGAGGCCCGATGTAGCTCAGTGTGTAAATCAAAACGACTTGGCTTCTTTGTTAATACTTGCATAATGGATTATAGCATACCATACGGTAATCAATCATCTCGGTAGAGAGCAAAAAGAAAAATGTGTAGGTGGAAGTGCAGCTTGAAATTATGGTAGTAATCATGACCGTTATTTATTAGCAGACCTTGTTAATAATATAGCAGCATGGTAGTGTTGTCATCAGTTTATGGTCTGACCCATTGAAATGTAAAAAAGACCTCACTGAAATGTACTACCTCTAACGTCATCATCTCTCTTCAACCACCACAGGGAATGTGGCCCTGCTGTATTCCCGTTCCTGTCCTCTCGTGGGCTGAAACAAGCACAGATCAAGTAAGGTCATCGTCATGGTGACTTTTGTCAGTCCTATGGAGTTGCGTGAGCCCTCCGGCCTCGTACAACCCCTCTCCCCTGGGCTGCGACGCAAGAAAATGATGTGGCAAAATGCTGTTAAACACATCATCATCCAGAAGGAGCTGGATTTGCAGGTGAATAAACATTAGTAACGACCTCACACATCTCAATTTTCTGGAGCTTCAGTGAACAAGGGTTACGAAGAATGGTGCTCTTACATTTTTCACATCTATCTGTTAGGAGATTCATGCATTTGCGTGTACAGTATGTGCATGTGTAGTATGTGTGTGTGACAGTCTGTCTGACGTCTGCAGCTGATCTTGCATACGAGTAGGCTGATAAGCGCCATACTTTTTGAGCATGCTGCCAGTAGAGAAAATACCTCAATTCCAGAATATTTCGGTCAACAACTACTATGTCATCTTTATGACTGCAGGCATTTTGCGAGGCTATGGACTTTAAATGGAGCTTTAATTAGAGAGGGTCCTAGCACTGGACCAGTACGAAACTGGTTCAGTGCTCGGACCCTAATTAAAGTTCTATATCTAAAGTATTGTAACTATTGTAATGCATGGAATTATTATTGTTCTTTGCACAAATAAATCCATAACCTTATCCCAACAGAAATTAAGTTGCTTTTGCTTCTAATAATAATAAATGAGCTGTAATGATCAGATAGGGAATAGAGCATGATATTACAGTGCATGTGTGTATACATTCATACTTCTGTCTTGCTTTGACAGGCGGGTGTGGAGCCAGCACGTAAAATGTTTGTGACGGATGCCTACATCGAGGAGATCAACAAGGAAATACGCAGCAAGGCCTCACGTGGGTTCACCAAGCGGCGGTCCTCCTCTACTCGCATCCACCCCATAACCGATCGAAGTTCCACCAGCAGCACACGCAGCAGTATTGAGGGCCTAAGTGACTACGTTACTGATGCAGACTTTTTCGTCCGCTGGGGTCAAACTGTGCATGGCGTCTACATGCCCACGCTGAGACACACCTTTAAGTCTCGTGACCTGGAGAAACTGTACCAGAAACATTCCTGTCACCAACGTCGCACCTCGCTAGCCATCACCAATGTGATTGATGCCGTTGCTAAGCTACACATACTGGTGTTGTACCTGGTCGTGGCTCCTGATGCAGCCACGGACACTCTGCATGGCTGGTTGACAGGTGTCTTCATGGCATTAGCACTAGCAGTTTGTGTCTTCGTATTGATCTGCAGAGACTCCCCTCGCTGGCTTCGTTATGCTGGCCTGGTCAGCTGGCTGTCTCAGACCACGCAGGTGCTTGGCGGGCTGGCATACGGGCTGGAGAACGATCCGTCGTGGTATGTGCTGTTCTCGCTGTTCGCCACGTACACACTGCTCCCGTTGCCCCTGCTCTGGGCCATGTGCGCGGGCTGCCTCACCTCAGTGCTACACCTTACGCTGGAGATGTTGCGCCACTACCATGATGCTGTGCTGTTGAGGAAGGTGAGAGAACCAAAACTGTTTGTTCGTTCGTGTAGAGCTACACAGGCAATTTGGACATCAGCCAAGAAGTGGTATCATCGTCCAGTTCCAATCAGGCCGCTGACTCCATGTGGTGAAACTGTGATGTCTTTTCAAAGCTTTGACCATAATATCAAGCATACACCATTTCCCTATCAGTGTGTTCATTTTTATATTTTTAGTTTGTTTGCATTTCCTCCACAAACAAAGAATAATTTTGTCAATGTTGGGTGAACCTCACTGTGCAGTTCATATGTCACAGAAGATTTTCACAACCTTTTTTCTGGTGACTGGAAGTGAATGAATGTATAAAGCTCGGTGCCGGCTCAGTGGCCTTGTGGTTAGAGTGTCCGCCCAGAAACTGGGAGGTCAGAGTTCGATCCCCAGCTGGGTCATACCAAAGGCTGTGAAAATGGGATCCATCAATGCCTCCCTGCTTGGCACTCAGCATCAAGGGTTGGATTGGGGGTTAGTTCAACTACAAATGTACAAATCTTGCATACAGCAATGTACTGTATGTGACAAGTAGTAGAGACTTTAACTGTAACTTTAAGTCATGTTTGCTACAGGTGTTTGCCAAAGGACTGCTATACCTGGGTATGAACACAGCAGGCCTGTTCATTCATTACCTGACTGACCGTGCCCAGAGGCAGGCGTTCCTGGAGACGCGGCGCTGCATCGAGGGACGCCTCAAGCTGGAGCAAGAGAACCAGAGACAGGTGTGTGTGTGTGTGTGTGTGTGTGTGTGTGTAAATTCAAGTCATACTTCATCAAAATTCAAAGTGTGTGTCATTATCTGTGTGGGCTGCAAATTGTCTGTGTCCACTGTCCAAGTGTCATGCTGAAATGTGTCTTTCTGTGATCATCATATGTATCGTACCTACCGGTAAGGGTCTTTAATGAGAGCCTGTTGTGTCTCTGAGCAGGAACGGCTGGTGCTGTCTATCCTGCCTCGCTTTGTTGCCTTGGAGATGATCGCCGACATGAGCTCTTTGGATGATGAACTCAGTCCCCAATCGTTTCACAAGATTTATATTCAAGAGTACAAGAATGTCAGGTACACGCACTCACTCACGCAGAGCACTGCATAGCATACGTTTTGAAATAATGAGTTGGAAGAACAATCTTTTCAGGCTTATTAGAGCTTAGTGATGATGTGACTGTATAGCAAAATGCAGCATTATGACCAGCACTTATAATACTTCATAAACTTTGTTGTTATGTTGTTGTTGTTGTTGTGCATAATTATAAACATTTGAAACAAGTGTTATCAAACCTTAGTTATTAGTGCATAGTGCATACATTATAATGCATACTTAATGTGATTATAATGCATTATAGACACGTTACGTTTAATGATTGTTTATCTAGTATGACAGTATGACCATTGACGATACTTGCCAAGCTGTGTCCAACATGAATTTCTTTTCACTATCGTGCAATACATACAGTACAGAATAGGTTTTTTTACTGTTTACTTTACTTTACTGTACTTTACTGTTTAACAGGTTAACTGTTTAACAGTTTACTTCTCACTTCTTCTTTTTTATAGTATACTTTTTGCCGACATCAAAGGCTTTACTCTGCTGTCTATGAACATGTCGGCCCAGGAGCTAGTTCAAACCCTTAATGAACTCTTTGGACGCTTCGACCGCTTGGCAGAGGTGACAGCATGCATGCACAATCTGACGGTTGAAATATAACATATACTGTTTCTGCCATAGATTTCACCCCCAAACTTAGTTTAGCAGTAAATAACTTTAAGTATATATTGTAAGAATATGATTTTCATTACTGCCCGTCATGAAAATCATATTCTTACAATATATACTTACATAGTACATAGTTTTAATACTTTTATACTATTAATACTATTAATAAGATTGTTGATTTATTGAATACTTGAATACTATCAACAGTTTGCAAAAAAGTACAGTGGTACGATTATACATAGTGCTAAAAGGATAATACAAAGAGACCTAAGGGCTTGTTTCCATTGTGGTCTTGTGTATTCAATCATCGAGTTAAACAGGTACAGTACATGTTGTACATGGCAATACTGTATCCATTCTGACCCAAGACAAGTATAGGGGAATTCCTAGATGGATAGATAGATCCTATTTTCGAGTGTTGTTACCGTACCACAATTTGTGAAATAATTATTGTTAATACATGACTTGCAAAAAGGCAGTTGTTACTAGTTCTCTACACACATATGTGTACTATAATGTTACTGGTATACTGTATAGGCCTATAGGTCCCTCTTGTAAAAGAGATTTTATCCCAATGAGGTCTACCTGGTTAAATAAATGTTAATTAAAAATAGATCTAGATCTCTTTTCAGCTGAACAGTGTTTCTAGCGCTCCCTCTTCTCTTTCTCATCACAGGAACACAACTGTCTGCGGATAAAGATACTAGGAGACTGTTACTATTGTGTGTCAGGAGTCCCTGAGCCGCAGCAAGCACATGCACGCTACTGTGTTGAGATGGGTCTGGCTATGATTAGCACCATACGGTTAGTCCATGATATTGGGCATTTATTTATGAATATTTATGAAACTGTACTTTTTTCCCTTCTCAATGTTAGATTATCCTTTATTGTCCCAGAGTTTCACAGCCTATAAACATCAAACATATAAGAACAATATACAGGTACAATTCATCATAAAGACAATTTGAAATTACAATGTAGGCATTTAGGCTCTTAATCCAGAGCGTTTTTCATCTTCGTCCAAATATTGTAAAGTGACGGTTGAGGGGATGATCACTATAATTTGCTATGGTGAGTGCTAGACGTGTGATGGCTTTGTTGTTCATATAAATATTAAGAAAGTTTGGATGTCGGAAGGCCAACAGTCCTGTGGACAGTTGTTAATTTGGATTTTCTGGCGTAATTAGATATGTGAGAAAGCAGTTGCTCTACGACATGGACATGCGGATTGGAATTCACTCAGGCTCGGTCCTGTGCGGGGTGCTGGGTCTCCAGAAGTGGCAGTTTGATGTCTGGTCCTGGGACGTCGGCATCGCCAACATGCTGGAGGCAGGGGGCATACCAGGGTAAGTGCACTGCTATAGTAGACCAGCCGTCTCTCCAGTGGGTTCAGAAATATATATATATATCTGGGTTAGTATATTATTAGACATAGGCTGTGTTTGGCACCTGCTATCTTAGTTGTAGCAATTGTTTAGCTGGCACTTATTTGCTTGACTGCTTATACTGTGTGTGTGCACTGTCACTATAATTCATGCTGCAATTTTTTTAATCACTTTGGATAATAGGGTATGCTCGTGTATTGTGTATGCGTGTAGTGTGCGTGTGGTACGTGTGTGCGTGTTTGTGAGAGACTGCCTGTCATGTGTCGTGTCACCTGCGCACACGCATGTACTGTATGCTCTTGCATATGCTGACCTGTCGGGTATCAACAAAAAGCCTCTCTTAACCTCCCTCTGTGCCATCCAGACGGATACACATCTCCAGGGCCACTCGGGACTGCCTGCAAGGCCTCTATAAGACTGAGGACGTTCGTGACAGTGACAGGAGCGAGTTTTTACGGAAACACAAGATTGACACCTTCCTCATCTGCCCCCTGGAGGAGGATCATGTTTCGCCCCCTAAAAGAATCATCCGTACCTGGAACCCAGATTTCCCATCGAGTAACACCATAGATATGAACTGTGTAAGTCAATGGTGCCCAAAAGGTAGATCGCGATCTACCAGTAGGTGCTGTGCAGGTAGATCACATGACAGGTGCCTAAGGAATATTTAATTTAAATAGTGGCATCTGCCACTTGAATTAAGGTGACTTGATTGATTGACATCAAAAGGGTCAGCTCAAACCCACAATGCAATAGGCCTATTTTGTTTTCAAGAGTTTTGTGTACAAAAACATTGGTAGCATTACAAATGAATACAACAAACCCCTACCTATTCCATATCCCGCTCTATTTCGCATTCCAAGTGCCTTTGTTTTATATGTAACGCCTGCAGCTACGTTATTCCAAAGCCCCCTCACATACATATTTAAACTATTTACAGCAATGGTTTAATAGTTTTTTTGGTGGTCCAAGAAGTGTGGGCACCCTTGGTGTTAGTGGACTGGGAAGTACGTTGTACCACTCTGTGTATCTGTGGCACTGTGAATTCCTAAGTCTGCAAGGGTTAATCAAAGTAGAAATTCTTTGTGACAATCCATTGATTTCCAAAGATATATATACTCAATTGTGAAGTGCATATGGTGTGTGTGATATGTAATGTAAACACGACTAAGTAGGAAAACTTAGACATGAGGAACATGCAGTAATTACACTGTTAGACCACAGTTCAGTATAATCCTAACATGAAGGTTTTATCACCTTGAACCATGTATACTTCGTTGCTTGTAGATCTATTTTCACTGAATGTTTGCCCCAGAATAGCGCCGCCAGGGTTCATGTGGTTAATGCTTACATTATGCGCCCCTGACCCATTTAACCAAACCTCCTGTTATCTATACTCACAGATACTGGCCTCCTTTACTAATGGCTCCATGCCACAGCTACCGAACGAACGGCAGTCCACCTCCAAGGAGATTAACAAGCGTATTGAGCTCGCTATTAAGGTGCGCAGCAGTCAGCGCATGCACAGGGAGCACATCACTGCTGTGACACTGGTGTTCAAGGACACACACATTGAGACCAAGGTGAGATGAGAGGACTAGTTTTAGATGGTGTCGTGTGATTATGATGGTATCAGGTGGTACGGTCGCCCCAAAACCATCTCGCCCCTCAATTTCTCCGCCGACCTCACGCCAACCGCCCGGTGTGGCGGTTCTTGTAATCTTTATTTTGTTTTACTGAGAATAAGGTTAGAATAAATTTTAGGGTTAGGCATAGTTTCACTGGGGTTAAGTTTAGGTATAGGGTTAGGTTTAGGCATAGTTTTACTGAGGTTAAGGTTAGGAATAAGGTTAGTTTTAACCGTTTAAGCCTAATTTACTTTTAGGAATTAGGAATACCAGGCCGCGCAGTTCCGCTGGCTGTACGCCAGGGGCGAGTTGGTAAAGGGGCGACTCGTTTGGTATTCATTATGATTAGAGTAGATTGGGTATACTATTAGACCAGTGGTTCTGAAACGTTAATTTTAAGTACTCGTATAACTTTGAGAGTGTACAAATGGAAGCAAATTGACCTGTGATGGTCCATTTGGTTCCATTTACACACTCTCAGAGTGACAGACCTGTAAGGGTCCATTTGGAACCCCCTCAAGGAACCCTGAAGAGGGTGCCTACATTGAGAACCATTGCTTGTTGCGATGCACATCAACATCACATATACAATATCTTCCTTTTGTTGTCCCAGTTCTCCCAATTGAGAGATGAGATGTTCAACTCCAACCTGGTCTGCTCCTTCATCATGATCCTCTTCCTCATGGCTGCCCAGGCCGTCATTCCTGCCCCCAGGTAGAAAATACTTCCAAGTCCAATGTCTCCACTCCTTTGTCTATCCAAATTTAGCTATACATTTTTGACAATTGCCCCAAGCGAGAGAAGCCAGATTTAATGTGCTTAATGTGATTTTGACCTTGATGGTGACCTTGACCTCACACGCACACACGCACGCACGCACAAATCAAATCAAGCTTTATTTATGCATATTTAGAACAATCGAGATTGACCAAAGTGCTTTACACAATAAAATCTAGAGACAGTTATGCATACAAAATACAAAAACATCAAACAAGTAACAACAAGAAATGAAACAGTTCAAATGACAAAAATAAAAAATCAGGAAGGATCAAAGGCCATAGAAAAGAGATGAGTCTTGAGAAGACACACACACACACACACACACACACACACACACACACACACACACACACACGGATAGAACTGGGGTTAGATTACAATACCTTGCATGTGCACAGTATGTCAGATGGGTGGTGATAGTGGACCAGCAGAGAAAGGGATTTCCCTGAAAAACACAAATAAATAAATAATTTAATAAATAAAATAAATTTCTTCATGTATATATATTTTTTTCCTTTTTTCTTTCATTTATTTCTTCGTTTCTCCTTTTCTCAATTGCTCTTTCAATTCACATCTTCATTTTGCAACAACTTTACCACCTTGTCTTTTCTCTGCCAGGCCATACCCGGTGGTGGTTCAATTTTCCATCTTCCTGCTCGCCTACATGATACTGTTAGTTCTGGCCTTGGCCGAGGAGTTCAATAACATGCCTCCGGTGCTGCAGCACTTATGCTGCTGGATCCATGAGAACAACAGTGCTCGCAACCTCCTCACCCTAACTGCCATCGCCCTCAATTTTGGCCTGGCCTCCGCCGACATGGTGAGAAATGCAAAAGCTCAGTAGTGGAGGTTGTCCTTGCCAGTGTTATATTATCTGAGGTACCGTAAAAAAATAATATATATATATATATATATATACTGTATATATTTTGCATCAATCGACACAGTTAATATCACAAATGTACTAATCATCTACAACTTTGTATATGTGATGTTTTGTGGACTGGGTCCAGCTGTGGTGCATTCTTATGGACTCTGACACAGGAGTGCCTGACGTTAAGGACAGGCTCATTACAGATTCATCACCAAACCAAAGGCCCCTCACAGCCTGCACATGCCCTGAGGTAAGGAACACAGTGACTGGACTGAATTTGGATCAGTCAGTGAGTCTGTGTAGTTAGTCCAGTCTTCAACCATAACTGAGACAAAAAGGCAATATGCAGTATATTTTTTGAGGGACGCTGGCCCCTCCTATATACAGCTTTTCGTCACAACACGTGTCACATTTGCCATTGACAATGAAAGGAGAATTTATGTCATATGTGGACGAGCAAATCGACTTTTCTAAACACAGTGCAACTGTTTTAATTCAGCTCGGGGCTTATATATAGATATATTTTTTTAACATTAAATACATTGAATATTTTCTTTTAACAACATTATTATAAATAACAAATTAATTCATGAGGAAGTATATTCATTTTTTATTGAATGATGTACGATGATAAGAGCTCCCCTCACTTCACACGGGTGTGATTTTCTTTTACAACATTTACCCTGGCTATAGCTGATATAATCATTGTTATGTCAATATTCTTCAATAAACCCACTCATGGGCTGTTCTGTGTCTGCCCCCCTTGGTGTAGTTCTTTGTGTTGAGCGTGGTGATCGCCATGGTGACATGTGCAGTGTTCCTGCGTCTCAGCTCTCTGCTGAAGCTGGTGGTGCTGCTGATGGTGGTGGTTGTCTATTCCTACCTCATCCACCTGGCCTTCTACACACTGAGCCACGACACGCTGCACAGGTCTGTACTTACTGTCTATCTATTCTGTATACTTAAATACACACACGTCCACACGAGCACACCAGCACACATACACTGTTATACTCATCATTTGTGTATGGTGAGTAATGAGTTATTAATACACAAATACTTTATTACATCATAGTTTCATAACTTCTATTCGTCTCATGTGTTTTCTTGATTGTCTCCACCAGGCCGAAGGCATGTGGGGAGAGTATGTTTTGCACTCCGTCCGTCCGTTTGTGTGTCCGTCCGTCCGTCCGTCCGTCCGTGTGTCCGTGACCAGCTAATCTCGGCCACCGTTAACCCGGTCGATGCCAAATTTTGCACACACACTCCCTGGATGCCAACGATGAACCTCTGCCCCAAACTTTCCAGAACGGCCTGTTATAGCGCCACCAAGAGGCCGCTTTGTGCAAAAACTTCACCGTTAACCCGGTCGATGCAAAAAATTTCACACACACTCCCTGGATGCCAACGATGAACCTCTGCCCCAAACTTTCCAGAACGGCCTGTTATAGCGCCACCAAGAGGCCGCTTTGTGCAAAACAAGTTTTTGCACAGTACACCTACAGATTTTGTCCAAACATCACGCAAATTGGTACACAGTCTCTCTAGAGCCATTCAACGAAACGGCTCTTTCAGATTTATCAGACTCCATCCTGATTGCTTAAGATTGGCTTCCAAAGTTCACAGGAGTGCTCAGTTTCAAACAAAATGCTGCAAATCATGAACACATCGCGTGATTTCCGTGAAATTGTGCACCCACATTCCCACTAGGCCGAGGACGAAATGCCACATGAACAATTTCAACTCAGCCTCAAGGTGGCGCTATAACTGGCCGCAAAGTGTTTTTACCTCTAACTGCATGGATCTGTGGATAACCTGGTGGAGACCTGTGCCCGGAAGGGCACTTTTTCTAGTTTTGTTTGTTTTTTGTTTCGTTTTTTTGCTATTGTTCTGATTCTGAATGTATCTATTTAATCACATACTGTACACAGGTCTCATTATCTGAGGAGAAAAGGAATCTCCATTCTTGTCATGGCCATGTTTCTTGTGGCGGTGTTCTACAATGGACGTGAGGTAGCCTAAACTATTCCTCTTCCTGTTATGTTTTTTGAAAAAACGGTTGAGGCAATAGGCACTGAGTTTGGCATACTTTGCTTTAGCTTTGTTGTGGTTTTGTTGTACTTGAAATTTGTTTCGTTTATTAATGTTGCGTACTTCCATACTGTACCTCAATAGCAATAGTTTGACATTAGTCATTTTATCAATCTGAGTGTAATCTGAGTGTAATCGAGTCAAGAAGCGGTAGTTGTGACAACTTTATTGGGGGGGAGGGGGGGGGGGTCACTAAGAAAAGGCTAAGACTAAGTAGTAAAATCAATATGAACAGTGGAATGTGGGAGGTGGAGTTAGCTGTGGAAAGCGATATTGAAAGAGGTGGGTTTTTGAGGGTAGGGGCATCTCATACTAGTCATTAAAATAAATGTATGTGTGATAATGATATACTGCCTCTTAAACTCCAGTGGGAGGCCACAGCCAGGCTGGACTTCCTGTGGCGTCTACAAGCTCAACAGGAAGTAGAGGACATGAGGGAGCTCCGGGAACACAACGAGTGTCTGCTGCACAACATCCTGCCTGCACACGTAGCACGACACTTCCTGCAGAGGAGCATGAATAATAATGCAAGGACAATTCTGTTTGATGATGTTGTACCCTAGACTACGTCATATTAGCTCACCGTTATTTGACCTCTAGATACCGATAGCTGTGCTCGCCTGGATCCTTCAAATATGTTCTTTATTTGAACTACATACTGTTAAAGGGGAATACCACTCATTTTCAACATTTTACTATTACTACTATTAATATACCTCATCAAGATGTGATTTCAGACCTCCAGTTCTAGGAAACACAGAATGGGGGGAATTTTGTATTATTTCCACACAACAGCTCTAAGGTATATTAATGACACATTAAAATGTTGAAAATGAGTGGTATGCCCCTTTAACCATTTGACGTACAATATTTACTGTACTAACATGCTTGAATTTTGTAATTTACCATTTTTATTATTTTCCAAGTAGAAAATTCAATAAACGAAAGGATAATTACGTGAAGGCTTCAAGGGCACATACACAGAAAACAAAAAATGAAAGTAAAGTAAAGACAATGCTTTCCTGTCTTTGCTGTAGGAACTTTACGCTCAGTCCTATGATGAAGTTGGAGTCATGTTTGCATCCATCGCTGGGTTCAACGAGTTCCAAGAACAAAAGGAGTTCAAACACGAAGCGGTGGACTGCCTCAGAATGTTGAATGAGATCATTGCTGGCTTTGATGAGGTGAGTGTTGGATCGAGAATGGTGTGCGCTCTATTGGTTCATTTCTTTGGTCCATACGTTTTAGTTGTATTGAATGTTTTGTGTGTGTGTGTGTGTGTTATATTCTTTTTTATTTCTTTTATTTCTTTCATTCTTCTCACTAGTTGCTAGAGGAGTCATACTTTCACGAAGTGGAGAAAATCAAAACCATTGGTGGCTGTTACATGGCAGCATCTGGCCTGGCAGACCCAGACAGACAGGTGGGACAGTGCAAACATGAAACTAATCAGAATCAGTGACCGTTTATTGAAATTTGACTTGATTGGTCTCTGTGTTCTCACAATAACACAACATGGTGAAAAATAAATACGCATTTAACATATGAAAATAAAAATACAATATGAACGAAAGGAATAAGAAACCTGATGCTAGTGAGTTACTGTATGTGCATTGTACAGATGGTATAGAATAGACCTATTTTCCAGTAACATTGTTTGGTGCTTCATCAGTCTTGCTTATTCAAACACTTTCTTACACTCACAGCAGCTGGGGCATATGGATCAGTGGAACCATCTAAGTGAGATGGTCCTGTTTGCGCTGGCCATGCAGGAGACCTTGAAAGAGATTAATAGGCAATTATCCAAAAACTTTCAACTGCGTATTGGTAAGTAGCCAATCCTACAGTTACACACATCCACTTACAAATCCAACCTGCATCTCATAACACAATAGAGCTCTGTGAGATAATTAAATGCCTCTTAATAACCTCATTAACATCTTCTCCGGACTGATAAAAGGCATTGCCCATGGGCCAGTAGTAGCCGGAGTGATTGGTGCCACCAAGCCACAGTACGACATCTGGGGGACAACCGTGAACCTGGCTAGTCGCATGGACAGCACAGGGGTGACTGGCCGTATCCAGGTGCCTGAGGCCACACGCAAGGTCCTGGCAGAATGGGGCTTTGTCCTGGACCTACGGGGTGAGATCTTCGTCAAAGGGGTGAGTTGCTCAAAGGTTGTACAGCCAATAGATAGAGGTTTTGTCGAATTCACAATATCTGTCCGCATACAGTAGTATATCAGTATTAGCAGGGTCAGAATCAATTCATTGTCCAAGTACATTGATACATTCACACACGCAAGGAATTTGACTTGGTTGGTTGCTCTCAGTTTGCACACAAAACCTCAATCAAGTAGCCTAAAATAGAAAGAAAATATTTATAAAGAATAAGAAATCTAAATGGCCGTGCTTCATACTGTATGTACATGTCACTACGACAGCCTGTTAAAGTTTGTGCAAGAATATACTGTATACAGAATCAAGACAGTATGATGTTGAACTGACCAGTCACCTGCCTGTCCACTATAAAATGATGCGCTAAATATTGTGCTGAAAAGTGTTAAATTCATATCCTCTCAGAAGTTCTGATTATAGGTTTGGGTTGCATGTACATGAGCCCAAAGTGAAGTGAACACAAGAAAATCATACCATATCTGTCAGTCTAACCACCACATTGTGTTATCCTAGGTGAGTGAGCGCCAGGGGAAGGTCCGTACATATTTTATCAGCAGCGTGCGGAGCAAGAAAGCCAACCTTGAGAGGAACGGCCACACGGGGACACGAACAGGAGGCCGCAACACGCTAGCCAGCGTTGTATTTGGTCTGGTGCAGGCCCGAAACAAAGAAAAACTGAGGGAAGCCAATGGGTTCAGTCTGTCTGTCTCATACACTCCTCAGAGCTGAGGGACATGTGACAAAACAGTGGTGCAGGATTCAGGGCAGGTTTCTGCCCCCTCGCATTCCTTTGGTAAAAGTGACTTCAAAACACGTTCGGATCTACATGTCCATGCTTCAGAGATTACTGAGACCTGTTCAGAGATGCGATTGGGCTATTGAAGCCCATCAGCCCTTCTGTTTTCATACTATTCCTCTCTGTGTCCGTCACATCTTCCTTACAGTTAAAAAAAATCACACCCGTGAGAAGTAAGTGGTGCAACTCCGTGTGGGGGTCGCCGGGGGGGGGGAGGTGGACGCACAGGAACGCACCCAGGGTGCCGGCCCGGTTCTGGCGAGCCGCCCCACGTCCGAACGGTAGAGAAATTACTGAGTTACCGTGTGGGGTTCCCTGGGGGGGGGGGTCCCTGGAATATCCAGACCCCCGGGAATGCGCCCAGGGGGCTGGGCCGGTTCCGGCGAGCCGCCCCTCGTCCGAAGCGGTTGAGAAATGACAGAGTTACCATGTGGGGGTCCCTCAAACTGTACTGTACTGTACTGTCACTGTACTGTACTGGCACACCTGAAATCATCATATATACAGTTAATATGTGCTGTTTTCGTGCTCAGACGCACCCACCCACCCACACACACACACACACACACACACATAGCTCCGTAAGGAAGTGGTTGCACCACTCAAAAAGAGAGAGAGAAAAAGAAAGAAACAATTAAGGGAGAGTGGACTGCCAAAGTTAAACTTGTTTGATTTACATTGCCGAACTAAAACTATACTTTTATATGCCTCTTTTTCCATTGAAAGGACTTAATGGACCTCTTGAGCTTCAGCAACTTTGAATAATCATTTTCAGAGCTCCAGTTCCAGCTTAACAGTTTAGTGGCCTCTACCCAGTAATCGGCCAAAATACTCATGTATATGAACACAGTACAGAACCTGTATGTACTCTATCTACACGCAGTCTTGTTTCCGTGAATATATTTGAGTTTAATTTTTATACAATAATAACAAAGGCCAACATGTATGTACTGCGACTATGTCACCACTAAGCCCATATACTGTAGACTAAGCCAAACACAATACCTCCTTTTTGAGGGGCGCTAGCCTGGAGGGGCTATGCATGGCTTTTGAAATTACGTCATATGGCAGCCAAGTCTATGGACTTTGAATGTTTGTTTAGGGCACTACATGACGACGTGAGACATCATGTGGCCAATATAAATACATCTTGTAACTGGTTTCGTTTTCTAAAATAACACACTGCATTCATGCCTCGTATATAGTGGCAGTGAATCTGCAATGAATGAAGGCTACCTACCAAGTACCAATACATCCTGTGCAACCTTGTTTGCATGATAGTTGGGAGGCTTACAGAATATCTATTTTGCTGTATAATTATTACTATTGTATATTCTAACTCATCATTTAAAACAACTATTGATTCTTAGATTGAGCTTTTTCCAGTATTAATAATGTTCCAAAATGTCAATATAAGAACTGCTACTTTATCTACACTAGCAACATAGTTGTGTTCTCTCACTGTGCATAATTATTCAGAGACAGTGACTACAACTTTCGCAGCAAGATTCTCAGTGTAAGTTAGTTTAAAATAGATCAATATACAATTATATGTATACTAATTTTGCTACAATAAAGTCTACAATGGCTCTCTTGAAAGACTGAACAGTTGAGACAAAGAACCATATAAGACAATAATTTATTCTGACCCCTCTCCAACAAAACCATTATCTATAATGTATACATTATGGATAATTATTATGGACTTAGATGGTTCTTCATGTCAACTATTCTGTCCATGCCAAAGTCAACACAGTCTGTTCTGTTTCTGTTAGACGTCTAGTGGTTAATGGCTAAAAACCTGACCTTAATTGAACCCCATCTGATTGCCAAAAACAGTCATAATCTGACAGTGACACTGATCTCACTTCATGCTCATTGTCATTATAGCCTAAAATGAATTTACCTCAATATAAAGATGATATTGTAGGCCTATGTATGTTTAGGACTGTTGTACATATTATAGTAAAACTATACTATTTTAGGTGGGTAACTGTTTATTTTTCCACAATTTCTACAAAATATTTGATGTTCTCATTTTCTGCTAATAAAACCAGTCATGAAAATAAAATTGAGTGTGTTTTCATTTCAGCCACCATGTTTCATAATGTAGGCCTAAATGTGTCACAGTAATTGTTGGAATATCAATCCTCTTTTTAGCAGACCTCATGTATTGAGCTGTGCTTTCCTTGAACTGTGCTTACTCTACAAACTGTTAATTCAATCAATCACAGGTTGTTTATTTATTTTTAGGACAGAAGGAAAACATTACCTTTCAAAAAAATACAGACAGATTCCCATTGCATCACATATGTTTTTAATTGTAATTGACTGAACTATAATTCTGGAATAAGACCTTATATGGAATGGCCTATCCCCAATGTTGTTGCATTGTACCAATTCTGCCATCTAGAGGCATGATCCCTGAAGTGATACCGTGTATGATGATTGATGATCAGCTCTGCCTAAGTTAGGTCTGCTTTATATAATAAGCTACTTTGGGCTTGTTTTTCCTGCAAAGTTAAATTCCTGTAAATTTGTAAATATTGTAAAACCTTCTAACAAGGTAATACTGCCTCAGCCTCATTAAAGTTGGTATTGTGAGTTGTGACTTTATATATTGTGTTGTCAAATGAATTACTTGCATGAGAGGGGGGGAGGAGGCGGTGGAGATAGCTGCTTGCCCCGTTTGAGGGTCCAATGGAGTTAAGAGGTTTTGTCCAAAGTGCTTTTCCTAATTTGCATTGGTGTTCAATAGCACTGATTTGATTTATGCAAACAAAAAAACAGTTAGGTGGTTTCCTCCAGAGAGTCCAGGCAGTGGCAACAATGTACTCGATTGCTCCTGCCTGTCCTGTGAGTAGCGCGCGCTAACTGCTGTGTGAACGCACGCGGGTTTGTGGTGCCGCTGCTGCTGCTAGTACTCCTGCATCAGCTTGGTTGTGTCAGTGATTGTTGTTGTCATTACGTCTGTAAAAGTTGAGCTCGCGGTCATCGTTAATCCACTGTGCTTCATTACCACTGAAGAACAATGGCAGACGCTCAGGAAGACAAGCTCTACAAAGCAGAATATGCTAAAAGTGGCCGTGCGTCGTGCAAGAAGTGCAAAGAAAACATTGCTAAAGACTCGCTGCGAATGGCTATCATGGTGCAGGTGGGTCCCTCCGACGTCTTGTGTCTGCACCGTCTGGGCTGCACCGCCGAGCTAACGCTGCTACTGTAGTACCAGCAACCAGTTACCAGCTACGCCTAAAAACACTGTACCTTTGAATGAATTCAGCCGCAGTGATCCGCTAGTTCATTCAGCACTAAGCTATCTAGTGTAAACTGATAATTTATGGTGCTTTAAGTAACCTGCGTTGAAGATATTTGCAGGCCCCCTTAGCTAGCATGTATATGGCTAATGACAAAGGATGGATGACCATTGCTCCTGCATTCTTCTGTCTTGCATGTCGGGACTTGGTTCTTAATTATTATTATCTTATCTTCTGTAGACTGTAATAAAGTGATAGTGGTGCCATTACAAATTAAAAAGTTATTGCAGACTCAACGGGGATACAGTCGATATATTGAATGGAATGAGCAAGAGACACATGACATGTTCTAATTGTCTAGTACAGTTAAGAGTAATATGGTGAATAATTATACTTGCAAAGTAAAATACCAAGAGTACCGGCTTGATGTGAGAAAAAGAATAAGCTAAAAAAAAGCTATAGAATCTAAGCTGATCCGTAGATATTTTATTATAATTTTTTATCTGCGAGTAAGATATTTTCATTCATTCTGAGTTCTGACAGTAGGCTACTCATTGGTGTTTGTTCATAGTTCCCATGACCAGCTCTTTAATAGCATTTTCAGGCCGGGATTCCAATTGTATCCAATCAGGAGAGAGAACACAGGATAAATGGGGTTAATTGAATTAGGAAATGATAACACAAAGGTGTGTGTGTGTGTGTGTGGGGGGGGGGGGGGGGGGGGAGAGAGAGAATATTTTTACCTGAATACTTGAGACATTATAGATTGTACAGGACGGCAGCATCACAATCTCTGGTTGTGTATGTGATTCTATTTTCCTTTTTTGCAGCCACATGCTATGTGCACAGTATTGTTGGGGCTATTTTGCTTTTATATTGTATTGTTATTGTTGTCATACTACCTGCAATGTTTCCATGTTGACTATAAAACAGTGGACTTTATTGTCCAGTTGTCTGTGTTGCGTCCACCAGCAGAACAACATAGCCTGCCCTACATCATGCATAGGTAAAATCATAAAAAATTAAATTGCATATTAGTTTTTATTAGTCGATTCTCAAACACCATTTCATCCTGGTATAAAAAAGTACTGCCACATTATCAGTATGCCCCCATAAGCCCTACGGGTTGGGGTGTGGGTGTGTGTGTGTGTGTGTCTGTGCATTGGATGAAGACTTAACGTGAGCCCCAATGTTGCTCTAAAACCCTCATGTATTATTTTATTTTTGTAACTGTTCAGTAGTTTAAACTGCCTCCCTAAAGGTCATTCTGCCCTGTTTCCCCTAGTCACCCATGTTTGATGGAAAGGTCCCCCACTGGCACCACTTCTCCTGTTTCTGGCAACGAGCAGCAGCTCAGTCCACCGCTGACATCAGTGGCTTCTCAGACCTCCGCTGGGATGACCAAGAAAAAGTCACGAAAGCCATTGAAAGTGGGGGAGCCGTGGCGGGTCAGTATTCAACCTTAACATTTGACTTGACATTTTACACTTGGCCTTTTCTCCAAAGATCTGTAATACCACAGTGTTGCACACAAACACAAACTTTACAGTCTATGGAGTTACTTGGATACTTGGCTGAAGATGATGCTTTGAACTGAGCCATCTGTATTTGTCATAACATTGTTGACGGTGACACTAGGTCATGAATTTGACTGAATGTTAGAAGAATAATGTTTTCTTTCTTGAAGGTAAAGCGGGCCAGAAAGGTGCAGCCAAAGGAGAGAAAACTCTGAATGAATTTGCAGTGGAGTATGCCAAGTCTAACCGCAGTACTTGCAAAGGCTGTGAGCAAAAAATAGAGAAGGTGAGAGAAGCCTTTTATTTGCACACACACAGCTAAACTGGATATGTCACAATAGATGGTGTCTCTTCTTGATACGTGATTCATATATAATAATTCTGTCTACACTACAATGTCTGGGGCTGCACCAAATCAATTCTGCTTTTCTATGACTGAATACTTTACATACAAGGGATTCCGTCAGACTGTTCTAAGCGCACCACAGAGACTGAATTGGTCAGCACTGACCTTAATGTCAGGAAAACATACCACTATGGCACGCCACTTTAATGTGGTGCTTTATGAAGAATGTTTAGTTTTCACTGTTTCTACGCTTAAAATATAAAATAGGAGCAAAGTCAGCAAACCCATAGTCATAATTATTGTATCTTTATTGAGATATTTGTCATAAATATTGAGGTATGACATTTTGTCCATATTGTGCCACACATACTTGGAAGATATTTCTTGCAGGAAAGAGAAAATCCAGTATTACAATTGTAATTTTTTTGTATTACAACAATACCATGAATTTATCTTAAAATAATCCTGATACTTATAGCCCATCTGTGTCTGTCCGTAGAGACCCTGCACAGTGTCAGCAGTAGATTACAGTGGTACTTGAATGCAAAATAAGCAATACAATCATTTACTTACTAACATGATGTTGGAAGTCGACGTATACAGTAGAGTACCATTTTCTAAAATGCTTGTAGTGTTAAGTCGCTCTTTAAGCAAGATAATTAGCATTCCTCATCAGAGTAGGAACTAAAAGTATAAAACCTCTGTCTATGCAGGAGTAGATGAATACCCAGTGTCGTTTTATGTTCCATCTTCTCCAGGACCAGATCCGCGTTTCAAAAAAGACTGTGGACCCGGAGAAGCCCCAGTTGGGCTTGATAGATCGCTGGTACCACACACCCTGTTTTGTTAGCCGCAGGGAGGAACTGGTCTTCAAGCCAGAGTTCAACGCTGCCCAGTTGAAGGGTTTCAACTTACTGAAGGCTGAAGACAAGGAGGACCTGAAGAAGAGGCTTCCCACTGTCAAATCTGAAGGGTGAGCAAGAGATACTGCTATGGTTTTAGTAGTGGTGTTGCCATTATGCTGTGTCACAGTAGCACTGCTTCATTGTATAGTAAGTAAGTAAGTACATTTTATTTATAGAGCACTTTTCGAACAAAAGTACAAAGTAGTAAAATAATGCAAGAAATATATATATATATATATATACACACACACACACACACACACACACACACACACACACACAAACACGTACATACATACATACATATACACATGTAAATGTACACATATACACATACACATATATACACATACATGCATACATACATCATAATCAATACTCAAAGATTTAAAATGGAGACAAAACAAACAGACCTGCAGAGGAAATCAAGTGACAAACTGACAACATGGGGAAAGTATTTACGGAATAAAAACTTTTTTAAACTGCTTTTAAAGATGTCATAGTGGTAATATAAATGTTCCATATTGTGGATCGGTTATACATCATTACCAGGAATGCACTGATATGTATGCGCTAATACATGAAGACATTGATGAGTATTTTACCAGAATAAAAAAGGAGCATTTTAACTGTTAAAGCTAATTTAGATGTGGATATAGTGATTTCCTTTTAATGATTACTGCCTGTCTTTGTGAATTTTGGCACACATTAAGTAATGGATTATTCATACCATCCACTGATTATTTGACCATGAAAACTTTAGTTGTGCACATCCGTAATGTGGATAATATAAACATGGAGTCAGAGAATATTGTTGTAATAATCAGCTATATAGATATTTTTGCAGAGCTGTAGTGCCAACAGTGCATCACACACATTTATGTTAAATATGAAAATTTCTGGATTGTCTTAAATCATCACTCACCACGCCTGAACCAAGGAAATGGAGCTTGGAGCAGAATTGTTTGGAGCTGAACTGACCAAGTAATGCTGCCTTCACCACAAAAATTACCGAAGAACTATGTTACTGAGTGAGGCTGCTTGAAGAAGGCTTTTTTTACTCAAAAGGATCTGATAGAGAGAAAATGCATGGTCACAAAGGGAGCAGAGTAAAGTTGATAATAGACTGATAATGGTAACAACCCTTGGGGACATGGAGACATGCACCAGCTTGTGTGTTTGCACATGTGTGTGTACCATCATCTGATGGATCTCTGTCCTAATATGTAGTCGGATAAGATTAGGATTCTGTGGTCCCATTAGACCTAATTTAGAAAGTTTTCTTATGTTTTCTTCCTCCTGGAGTTATCTGGACAACCTTTTTAAGAGAAGTGTCTTCTTTGCCCTTATAGAAAGAGGAAGGGTGATGAACTAGACGGAGTATCAAAGAAGCAGAAGAAAGAGGAAGCCGATGAGAGCAAGAAACTTGAAGATCAGTTGAAGGTTTGCCCTCCACTTTCTTAACATAATTTCCAAAAATTCACTGTGTTAATCATGTGATGGTGACAGAACGGATATGAAGCTTTATTCTTTTTTCTTTTTTACGTCTCTCTCTTTCTTTCTCTCTCACTCTAGGAGCAAAATAAAGTGATATGGGGAATCAAGGACAAGCTGAGAAACCACTGCTCCACCAACGACATGAAAGAGCTGCTTATAGCAAATAGCCAGGATGTTCCCTCTGGAGAGTCCAATGTGAGGAGCCTGTCTATCTAGTCCTGTTTTGTTTTTGTTTTGGTGGCACATTGTTCGTAGTTTGGCCAATATTATTGTTGGTTATGTATGTATGGCACCAGTAGGTTTGGCTATCTGGGGTTCAGATAGTCTCGGGGTTCCCGGGTGTTATAGTGTGTATACATGTGTATACGTTTTATCTGACCTGTCAATGTCCTAGTTTTTACCAGTGGCAAGGTTGTTTGATGGCCCAGTAAATGTCAAGGTGCATTCACTTGTTTGTTTGACAGTTGGTGAACTGCCTTTCGGACTGCATGGCCTTTGGTGCTCTTGAGCCCTGTAAGGAGTGCACAGGGCAACTGGTGTTCAAAAGTGATGCATACTATTGCACCGGTGATATCTCTGCCTGGACCAAGTGTGTGGTCAAAACCAAGTGCCCCGCCCGTAAAGACTGGATCACACCAAAGGTAAGAATTTAGATGTCATCAGACGTATGAGTAGGTGAAGATTTCTGGTTGCCTGGCAACACAAGACTAATGACAACCGTTTTACTTGGCAAATGGCTGGAAAATACAAAAATGCCTTTTGCTCTGCTGCCACAGCTGCTGCCTAGTTGGTTCTCTGTAGTGTAGACTCAAATCAAGATGGGAATAACTACCAGTATTTATGGCAATGTGTCATAGTGGAAGTAAATGGAACGGAAGCATAGTACATCATGAGTATGTTCTATTTCTCCTAACATACAATGGCTGTCCTTTCAGGAATTCCATGAGGTTTCCTTCCTGAAAAAATTCAAGTTTAAGCGCCAGGACAGGGTTTTCTCCAAGGAAGCCCCTGCCCCTTCTACGGCCAGCGCTGCTACTGTCCCTAGTGCCTCTAGCGCTCCCATGAAACCTCTCCCAGAGGGAGCTCCAGCAGGTCAGTCAACACCTCCTGCATGACAACAAGTTCAATTGATTAACATTGATTGAGGAAGGACTTAATTGAAAAATATAGAAACCACATATTATCATTATTATTTAATGCTGTTCCCCTATACAGGAAACTCCCATTGACAACGTGTGTGTCTTTCTCTGTGATTGCAGACAAACCTCTGACGGGTATGAAGCTGATTGCAGTGGGAAAGCTGACCAAGAACAAGGATGAAATAAAAGATGCTGTGGAGGAACTGGGTGGGAAGATAACGGGCACGGTCAGTAAGGCTAGTCTCTGCCTCAGCACCAAGAGTGAGTAGCCAATCAACAAGAATAATGTTTAACACCTTTACACCAGATGTAAGTCTGTTTGGTGTATAGAGGCAGGTTAAGACTAATTACTCTGTCTGGTTCATGTCTTCACAGAGGAAGTGGAGAAGATGAGCAAGAAGATGGAGGAGGCGAAGGAGGCCAGTGTACGCGTGGTGTCTGAGGATTTCCTCACAGACATCAAGTCATCAGGCAAGGCCCTCCAGGAGCTTGTTGCCCTGCATGCCATCGCTCCATGGGGGGCAGAGGTCAAGGTTGAGTCCCAGGCTCCCACAGTGCCCTCCAAGTCTGGCACTATGGCCTCCAAGAGCTCAAGCAAGGTGAAGGAAGAAGGTAAACGCAAGGGATTGTTGCGAATGACTTGTGTTAAAGACAGTTTTCAATTTTTTAGGTTCTGATATTGTGATATGACCAATAATATAGTTAGAATGATAAGAAGACCTTGTGGGGATTGGTATATGATCGAATCCGCTCTGTTGCAGGTGGCAGCAAGACCAAGAAGATGAAGCTCACAGTCAAAGGTGGAGCAGCTGTTGATCCAGACTCAGGTGTGTGTGTGTGTGTGTGTGTGTGTGTGTGTGTGTGTGTGTGAGATCTTATCTCTTGGCAGTTTTGTAGCCCATTCTTAAACAGTGGGTCGCGGACACATTTCTATGGGAAAATAGACGATCTACAAGCTCACAATGTGTCTCGAAGTGTGGGGTTGTGTGTCTAATGTCTTTTGGGTCACATGCAAAAAACAAATTGGGAACCACTGGCCTATACTATGTTCTTTGATTTGTTCTTTTGTTTCTAACCTGACATACTTAGGTCTGGAGAACAGTGCCCATGTTCTGGACCAGAACGGGAAGATATACAGTGCTACTTTGGGCCTGGTGGACATTGTCAGGGGAACCAACTCCTATTACAAACTCCAGCTGCTGGAGGATGATGTTCAGAAAAGGTCAGTTAGGCCTAGATTTGTTTTTCTTATCTAGAAACTATATATTTGTTCCCTTTCCCATGGTTTAACTTGGTTTTCCAGCTTGCTCATTGACTCAATTTCGACCATTTTCACATCTTGTTTAAACTGTCTCTTACCATGGCTAGGTACTGGGTATTCAGGTCATGGGGCAGAGTGGGAACCACCATCGGAGGCAATAAGCTGGATAAATTCCATGACAAGAACTCTGCCATGGATAACTTCCTGGGCTTGTATGAGGAGAAGACAGGCAACGCCTGGGCCTCTTCCAACTTCACCAAGTACCCCAATAAGTTCTACCCACTGGAGATTGACTATGGACAGGTACAAACATGTACTTTTTATATGCTTATGCATGACTCTTTTAATGTGCATGCCATAGAGAGGTGAATGCACAATATTGTCTGTGGATCCTTTATCTGCTCTTTTTGTTTGCTTAATTTACTTGATTTGTGCCTGTGGTGTTTTTGCTTGGCAGGATGAGGAGGCAGTGAAGAAGCTTACAGCCAGCGCCGGAACCAACTCCCTGCTGGCTAAACCTGTCCAGGACCTCATCAAGCTGATCTTTGATGTAGAGAGCATGAAAAAGGCCATGGTGGAGTTTGAGGTAACATTGTGTGATGTGTGCAGAAAGATGCATGATGAGACCAAGAGATTTCTTACAGACACACACGTCTGCGACTGTGCGTGAGATTCCTCCTATGTGGTTTCCACAGTGAGACTAATGATATTGGTCTGTTGAAACAATTTCCTTTATAAATGAGCTGTACTACATTTTAGTGGCGGATATCGCCAGGTACCTGGCGATGTGATTACACATCGTTTCCGAGGGTCACGATTCGATTAATCCCGATTAATCCTGATTAATTGGGCTATGTTACGATTCGATTAATCATGATTAATCACTCACTGTTAATCACTCAGTCACTGTGTGACTAATAAACAAAGTGCTTTCAAATTATTATGAATATATATATTCTTTCACAGTGCACGTTTTTAACTCAAATCTTTGCTTCTGGGGGGGTCCATAGAAGAAAATATTTTCAGATGGGTGTCCGTGGCCAAATACAGAACAGCAAAAAGCAGCTTTCTTTAAAAAAAAAGAATGAGTTTGTACAAGCATACAATAAATATATATTAATAATGACATAAGATGTCATGTCATAGAAATACATGGGCAGGATTTCGGTTGAGGTCAGCAGCACTTTATTGCCTTTATTCTTTGTTAGGACAAAAAAGGTGCTTTTCTTTGTTTCCTTATTCAGGGCTTTAATTTTCAGTTACTGAAGTGTCATTAAGGAAGCTTTGGGGTAGTTATTGAGACTATTATGTTGCACCTTTCTGTTTTTTTGCACACATTAAGGAGCATTTGGTTTAAAAGTATTTGGCAACATTTTGGATTCTATGATGTTGAGGGGACACGGGAACTCGATACAACTCACAACGTGTACAAGACCATATTGCCCACTGACATCCAGAGATGCAGTCAAGACAACCATCCCCATCCCGAACACACGGACAGCTGCCCATGCACTCAGAAAAGGCGACTAGAATTACGAAGTCCATCTGCACTTTTATTGCAAAGGATTTACGTTCACATTCGGTCGTGGGGAGCGACGGATTCCGGGCCATGTTAGCACTTTGGAGCCACACTACATCGTCCCATCTCGGCCACATTTCACAGGCGGTCGATGGTGTGAGTTTTATCGAGTTCTCGTGTCCCCTCAACCTCATACAATCCAAAATGTTGCCTTTCTGTCATCTTTTTTCTCTTCCCCTCCGCGTTGGTAACTTGTTTTGTTTTGGTTGTTGGAAGCTAAAGCGTGTGCGAGCGCTGTGTGCGTCACTCTAAACCAGGGGTGGGCAATTATTTTTCCCAAGGGGCCAAATGAGAAACAGAAAATATTTTGGAGGGCCGGGCCAAAAGGCTGAACTTAATTATGCATAATATCAATTTTATTTCTATATAAATAGCAGTAAATGGCATTGTTTTGCAAAGCAATGGTAAACTAAATGTGAAACATTTGACTCAAATTATAGGCAGTGACCATTTTACATCATGATGATGTACAATAAGAGCACCCCTCACTTCACATGGGTGTGATTTTTTTACTTTCTACTTGAACTCTTGCAGGCTTGAGACGTTTCCTTTCCCAGTTGAAAACTATGTTTTTGTTTAAGTTACAAGTCCTGTAAATACTAGCATTTTCTTTTAACAATGAGAACATTAGAGGTAGCTCTCTTTATAGTTCCATTCGGAGGACACTGGAGGTGCCACTTTCACAACCCATGGCACGCTGCTTACTATCGCAACCATTAAACAACGACGTTCTGAAAACAATAATAAGCCAACCAGTAATGGTATTGTTGAGACTTGGCAGCCTGGCAGGCGCTGTATGTTGATGTGTGCACGTTCGTTCTTCCAGATTTACTTGGTGGTACAACGGTGTCGATCGACTCGTGTGCTGAAAACAGACGATCCACAAGCTTCGCCCAAGCTGTCTGAACTTCAGAAGCATGCCACATTCTGGGCGCAGCAACGCCATATGGCAGCATCTTAAAACTTTATTGGCGAGGCGGGTTAAATAAAGCAATGAAGCATAATGGGATTTAACTTGTCCTCCTGCAAGGAAGTTTGGTAATCAAAGCATGCGCCTGCGCCTACCGTGTTGTGGAGCTGCATGCTTCATGGCTATTTGCATTCACCGACGTAGTCAACAATAAATCCAAAAAGCCGACATTTTCGCATATGAGGGGGGTGAAGGAAGAAAGACAGTTTCTCAATCACACGCAATTCACGTGCACAGTTGACGTGCAGATTGTGTGAACTGTGAGAATGCATGGGCTTCAAAATAAAAGCGATGCGGTTTTAGTCCACCCATAAGGTAATTAGAAAGTATGTTTTATTTTCGGATAATCGGATTATCAAGTAATCTTTCACGGGCCGGTCAGAGTCAGCCGGCGGGCCGTATTTGGCCCGCGGGCCGTACAATGCCCAGGTCTGCTCTAAACGGTCCGGTACGACGACGCAGCGCAGTCGCAGATTAGTTCCGCCCTTTTGCTCCGGTAAAAGAAAATACATTATATAATCGATGTTTGACATTTGTGCATCGATGAATTATCGCCCATGATGGCATCGCGATTAATTGACTAATCGATTTTTTTCCCCACCACTACTACATTTCTTGATGTTCAGATTGACCTCCAGAAGATGCCCCTGGGAAAGCTGAGCAAGAGGCAGATCCAGAGTGCCTATGCTCTCCTTAGTGAGGTTCAGCAGGTAAGTAATCTTCAGTGCTCCCTGGAGGAGCCATCCATCCTAATATAGAGCTTTCCCTACTCAAGCAATTATTTCTGCATAAATGATATAGTACATAGCCAGAGCACACAAGAATCATGAACCAGTACTCAAACGTATTTCAAAAGTGTACACCTTGGTTTGTAAACCAGCAGACCTTTACAATGTAAAGACTTATATGTTGCTTTCTTCCACCATCTTAGGCTGTGGCAGATGCTCTCCCCGAGTCTCAAGTCCTTGACCTGTCTAATCGCTTCTACACACTCATACCTCATGACTTCGGCATGAAGAAACCTCCACTTCTCAGCAATTTGGACTACATTCAGGTAAGAGAACTCCTTTCACAGCCTTGTCTATAAAAGTCGAGTTAACGTGCTCCAATGGTCTTTTTTCACAAGAGGCTTGTCTTGTATGCTCAGTCGCTCACAGTCACCCAAGTATATTCTCATCGGTTGTCTTAACTCAAGTGGAGTGTGTTGAACCATGCGTGTTCTCTGTGTGCAGGCTAAAGTTCAGATGCTGGACAACCTCTTGGATATAGAGGTGGCCTACAGCCTGCTGAGAGGAGGTGCTGATGACAATAAGAAAGACCCTATTGACATAAACTACGAGAAACTCAATACTAAGATTGAGGTGAGGGTCACCTTTGTTTGGGATTGTAGGTTTATAAAAAATATTACCCTATTGGCCTGAATATAAGACTACCTTTTTTTCCAATGGAAATATCCTAAAAAACTGGGTCGTGTTATAATCGCTAATCTGGGAGTCGGGGACTAGACTAGTTGACATATAATGTTTTTTTTCTCCAAATGAGTCTTGAAAAATGTCGTCTTATAATCAGAGTCATCTTATATTCGGGACTCGGGACAATACGGGTATATAATAAGATATTTTATATTGTATACCGGTATGTGTGCGTGTTTGTTCCTTATGTTATTATCATAGTTTAGGGGAGATGTGTTGATTTATTTTGTTTATTTAACTCGCAGGTTGTTGATAAAAGCTCAGAAGAGGCAGAGATCATCACGCAATACGTCAAGAATACACATGCTGCTACCCATAATACTTACACACTGGAAGTGCAAGAGGTAGGTTGTTAATAATGTCCCCCCACACCTTGACAGCCACAAATTAATTCCAGAAATGTCTCTGGAACACTGGTGGTGGTGATAAATGATTCTGACCAACCTCCTGAACACCCCCTCCTCTCTTTCTCAGATCTTCAAAATTGTTCGGGAGGGAGAGTACCAGCGGTACCGCCCATTCCAGGACCTGCCCAACCGCCAGCTTCTGTGGCACGGCTCACGCACCACCAACTATGCTGGTATCTTGTCTCAGGGTCTCCGCATTGCTCCCCCTGAAGCCCCAGTGGTGAGTACACCTCCTGCACTACAGTGCCACCTGTTGGTTGGGGCGTGTATAATGGACTAGCTTTTCCTAGTAATAGTCACATCACGGTTAGTTGCGGGGGCAACAATATTTATTCTCGTTTAGATTATTGTCTCCACCAGGCCGAAGGCATGTGGGGAGAGTATGTTTTGCACTCCGTCCGTCCGTCCGTGTGTCCGTGAACAGCTAATCTCGGCCACCGTTAACCCGGTCGATGCCATATTTTGCACACACACTCCCTGGATGCCAACGATGAACCTCTGCCCCAAACTTTCCAGAACGGCCTGTTATAGCGCCACCAGGAGGCCGCTTTGTGCAAAACAAGTTTTTGCACAGTACACCTACAGATTTTGTCCAAACATCACGCAAATTGGTACACAGTCTCTCTAGAGCCATTCAACGAAACGGGTCTTTCAGATTTATCAGACTCCATCCTGATTGGTTAAGATTGGCTTCCAAAGTTCACAGGAGTGCTCAGTTTCAAACAAAATGCTGCAAATCATGAACACAACACGTGATTTCTGTGAAATTGTGCACCCACATTCCCACTAGGCCGAGGACGAAATGCCACATGAACAATTTCAACTCAGCCTCAAGGTGGCGCTATAACTGGCCGAAAAGTGTTTTTACCTCTAACTGCACGGATCTGTGGATAACCTGGTGGAGACCTGTGCCCAGAAGGGCACTTTTTCTAGTTGTAACTCTATTTATTCCGGTCTCTGCAAAAAATATTTATCCCGCCTACAATTAGTACAAAACTCAGCTGCCAGACTGCCAGACTCCAAAAGACGCGACCACATCACCCCCGTGTTGGCTACTCTCCATTGGCTACCCGTTAGTTTCAGAATTGATTTTAAATTTTTACTCATTACCTTTAAAGCCCTGAATGGCCAGGCTCCTAGCTATGTCTCCGACATGCTTAAAACCCTATGAACCTGTGCGCCCACTAAGGTCCTCAGACAAGGCCCTCCTGGAGACCCCTACAGCTCAGATTGTCACTAAGGGCGGCAGGGCCTTTGCAACCAGGGCTCCCATGCTATGGAATGCCACATTTAAAACTCTCCTGAAAACCTACCTTTATGTTAAAGCCTTTTCCTAACCTCATTTTTATGCCTGCTATTGCATGGATTGATCTTTTGTTGTTCTCTTTTGATGTAAAACACTTTGTGACTTTGTCTAGAAATGTGCTGTATAAATTAATTCAACATGTGCTCTTGAAACAGGATGATGGGGGACTTGGGGGGGGGGGGGGGGGGCTATATGTATTCAAACTATTCATATATTTTCTTCAAGAATTTGATATTTTGTTTCATTTGCATTCTGTTCTCTCTAGACTGGTTACATGTTCGGCAAAGGTGTGTACTTTGCAGACATGGTGTCCAAGAGTGCAAACTACTGCCACACTTCCCAGTCCGATCCTACAGGTCTTCTACTGTTGGGAGAGGTCGCCCTCGGCAATGTGTGAGTATCATTAGTCTCTGCTGGAATATGAACATTGTTGGACTTTTTTGCGTTTATTAACCAAAGTACAAACCCATGAATAAATGTATCTCTTTTTTTTTATGAACAGGCATGAACTGAAAAAGGCCACGCACATTTCAAAGCTACCTAAGGGCAAACACAGTGTTAAAGGTGATAAAGTTGTTATTTTTTACTTCTTAACTACTTAATCATGATTATAAAAAAGCTGTTTCAACTGCAGTGCTTATATGTATCCTTGTTTTGACCAATATTCCTTGGTGTCTTCATCTTTGTATTCTTAGGTTTGGGTAGAAATGCCCCAGACCCAAGTGCCACTGTCACTTTAGATGGTGTGCAAGTGCCACTAGGAAAAGGATGCAACACCAACATTGATGACACAAGTCTTCTGTACAACGAGTATCCTTTTTTAATTCACCTTTGGCTTTATCAATTTATCATAAGTTATACCAAATGTTTTGTTGCTGTTTTGTTTCATTTGCTTTTCTGTAAAGTAAGGCTATTTTACTATTGAATGAGCCTGTTGTGTGTTTTTTTTAAGTTATTAATCCATTTCAGTATGCTGTTTTTTTGTTTGTTTATTCTGTTAGTTGTCCTTAAGCTATGTTTTTCTAGATACATTGTGTACGATGTGGCACAGGTGAACCTGAAGTACCTGCTGAAGCTCAAGTTCAACTACCAAACATCCTTGTGGTGAAAGAGTCTGTGATAAACTCCCAAATGGATAATGAAGAACAGCTGCCTGCAAACAACAGGACTCATTCAGAACTCATTCTCTGCAACAGAAGATGGTTGGCAGTGGACTACTGCTATATATTGGTCACTGATAATTCCAAGTCACTTTATTACTGTACATGTCGGTTTTGTTTCATAGGTGGCACCTTTCCTTAGTATATTGTGGCAAGCACTCTGTTAGCTATTTCAGATTAGTTCTTATAGCTCAATCCAGTTGTTGAAGGGAGGCACATAAAGTGGAAAGATGTTCGATTGAAAAAGTATGGCAAGTGGCTTTCTGCCTTTGTAGGTAGTATTTCATACGAGTGATATTATTTCTTCATTCTTTAGTTCTGTGCCATTGATAAGGCATACACTATGTTTATAAAGTTCAAGTTAAACTGCCAAAATTAGAGCTGACAGATGTTGGTAAATAAACCATTATTATTTTGTGGACACACATGAACACTAATGTACTAGAACGCCCTAGTAGAACTATTATGAACATTTTGAAGACTGTTCCATTCAAATATTCAGTTGGTTTGACAGATAGTGTATATCTGTCTATAATGTTTGCCTGAATGTTTTCCTTCAGAGTCAGTCACGACTCGACTGATTGAATATATTGAATATATAACATTAAAAGATGTGGTTCATTTCCCTCGAGTTCTTCCAACTTGTTATCACAAATAGAATAAAGATTTCTTTTGAGAAACCTTAAGCAACATTCTATTCTATTTTCCTAATGTGTTAGCCTACATCTTTTTAGACATGTTAACCGAGGCAGATGTAGAGGCCTGATACTACAACATGAATGCAATAGAATACATGTAATGAGAAATATGACTTGCAAGAAAAATATTCTAGTTATTTGTGAAGACCTTTAATTATGACGCAAAGGCTAGCCCATCCCAGTCAGACGCTTTCTTTCAAGTGAGTCGTGAGATTGTCGTAGACTCGTGCACCTAATTAAAGGTTGTATTAGTATTCAATGAATTTAGCATAAGTACAGATACCTGTAAAACATATGGTGATAAATAAAAGAAAAAAAATGTTTGTTAGAACGTAGTACATTTATTTAATCAAATTGCCCTCCAGATACTGTCCCGGCCCAGAATGCATTCTGACAAGGTCTTTGAAAAAGCGGCGCGGCTAATTCAAGATGGCGGAGATGGACCAGCTGTTAGACGAGAGTGAGTAGCAACATAATTTAGTAGTTTTCAATAACAACTACTGGTTGTTCCGGTCCCTTTAAAAGAGATGCACGTGGTTTTGTGTTAGTTACTAGAACCATAGCGCAAGTTTTCGCTGAGAGTTTACATTGTGTTTATAGATCTAAAGCGCTACCGGTCTGCCCAAGACAGCTAACGCTTAGCAAGTTGAGCTAACGGTGATAGCTAACGCTGGAGTTAAGCGAGTGTCGCTAGCCTAGCTGGGTAAACAAATAAGGTTAGCTTAGCCAGAAGCTAACGTTTACTATAACTATAGTTCTAACAAAAATATGACATGAATGTGTCAGTGTGAGCAATAATCGCCGGACAATACGCACCATCTACTCACTATTTAGGGTGGCATGTTCTTTATAAGCTCGCAGGACACCTTGATTGGTTATTATAACGCAGGTTAGTTATAACGTAATGTCTTACGTTAAGTACGTAACGCTTATTATTTTGCCAATCTGACAGGGTAAATCAGGACATGCTAAATGACCTGATTACTCACACTTAAATCTGTCCGCAGTGGTGGTGAATGTGACTATGCTGGCAAGATAAAGTCAGCTTATTTTCTTGAGTCGGAACAGTCAATTTGATCTATCCGTACTTGACAGCTCAGTAAGGTTTAGGCCCAACTGCCATAACATGAAGTCACCTGCTATGATTGTCTAATACACGGTTCCAGTCACGTTAATAACAATCGAGCACCTACAAAAAGTACATTTTTATTTTATGAACAGTTTGGCATTACAGTACACAGCCCAAATTACTTTACTCTGTTTGTTGCAGGCTCTTCGGCAGAGGCTCTTGTCAGTCTGAAAGGTATTGTCCAATATGCAATGTGTGTGTGTGTGAATGGCATTTCACCTGGTTGGATATTCACTTCTTTGCATTTAGTGCCTCTATTGACCTCCACAGTGACAGGCTGGCTTACTCCTACAAACATGTTATTTCATAGACAGTGCCAAATTGAATTAATAATATCTCGAGTTATTAACGTCTGATAGTTGTGCATACAGATTGTTTTTGTGATGTAGTAGAAATTGATTATTCACTCTGTTTTCTGTTCTATTATTGAGTATTGACATAATGAGATAGTGAGGGTTCGGTTCAGTTTTGTGTGTTTAAAAAGTTAACTTGGGGCTTAAGGAAAATGGGTTTCATGTACACACTATAGTATAGCTTCCCAAGTTGTTTAGTATGACATTTGAGGCAGTACTACAAATTCTACCAAACCATTATTTTGTACTGACTTGGTCTGTCTTGTTTTGGTATTAATAGATGTGTTGAATAATTGTTCCTCCAGAGGGCAGTTTGTCCAACACTCTGAATGAGAAGAACAGTTTAGCAAGAGCTCACAATACGCGAGGACGTCAGTCGACCCTGACGATGGACACGGTGAGAGAAAGCATGTATTTGTTGTGATTTAACTCCCAGTTGTCATTAGGCTGTCATAATCATGACATTTTACTTGACAATTTATTGTCATACAAATAATTGATTAATTATTGTTTTTCCATTAAACATTTATGTTTGGCTTTTCTGCTTTGTAAACACAATGCACAGGGCTGAAATCAAATATACAAATAAATGACCAATACCCATATAACATACACGTACTATGGCTAAACTAGGCCATATTTAATACTTTTATACTCAAAATATGTTTTTTTGAAATAGTGGAAATAGCTGATCTGCAAGCTCACAGTGTCAAATCGGACCTGTTGTGAGCTTGTAGATCTGCTATTTAAAATGTTTGAAATTATTGCTACTTTCCATGCCTAGAAAGTTAAGCACAGTGTTTTGGTCTTAGAGATGGTTTGTATAATTATTGTCACCTTTACATGTACTGACATGTATGTTTATTGACCAGCCCACGCGGAGCTCCAAGCGGAGCCGACTGTTCCGGGAGGAGGAGGAGCAGCAGCCACCACCACGAGTTCCCTCCAGATCACCCAGGAGGAGTCAGAGGGTTTCAACAACCCCGCAGGTAAACCACCTCCACTTTATTTGCACATGGCTGTGTAACGTGTGCACATGGCTGTGTAACTTGTGCACATGGCTGTGTAACTTGTGCACATGGCTGTGTAACGTGTGCACATGGCTGTCTAACGTGTGCACATGGCTGTGTAACTTGTGCACATGGCTGTGTAATGTGTGCACATGGCTGTGTAACTTGTGCACATGGCTGTGTAATGTGTGCACATGGCTGTGTAACTTGTGCACATGGCTGTGTAATGTGTGCACATGGCTGTGTAATGTGTGCACATGGCTGTGTAATGTGTGCACATGGCTGTGTAACTTGTGCACATGGCTGTGTAATGTGTGCACATGGCTGTGTAATGTGTGCACATGGCTGTGTAACTTGTGCACATGGCTGTGTAACTTGTGCACATGGCTGTGTAACTTGTGCACATGGCTGTGTAATGTGTGCACATGGCTGTGTAACTTGTGCACATGGCTGTGTAACTTGTGCACATGGCTGTGTATTAGTGTAACTTGTTTACATGGCTGTGTAACTTGTGCACATGGCCCGCTGTGTAACTTGTGCACATGGCTGTGTATTAGTGTAACTTGTGCACATGGCTGTGTAACTTGTGCACATGGCTGTGTATTAGTGTAACTTGTGCACATGGCTGTGTAACTTGTGCACATGGCTGTGTATTAGTGTAACTTGTGCACATGGCTGTGTAACTTGTGCACATGGCTGTGTAACTTGTGCACATGGCTGTGTATTAGTGTAACTTGTTTACATGGCTCTGTTGGCTGTGTAACTTGTAACTTGTTGTAGTGTAACTTGTGTTATGTAGAATAATAATTATATGGCTAACTTATTGATAATAAAGGTTTATGGGATTGATAATTGGCTTGGAGGGTATACACAGATTATAAATAAGCGACTGGACTAGACTGGACTAGACGCTAGGCAAATGGGCAGGAATTTACCTCTTTAATTCAGAAGTAGGGTTTAAATGGCTTATGAAGTGCTAATAGTTTATACTAGTTGGATTTCCTTTTGCAATGTAGCTTTTTGGAACTCAGAGTTGCTTCTTGCTTTTTTAAGCCTGATCAGCTACAGACATATTTTGTACATATATACTATATTGTGAGCAGTCACCATCCACTCTTGATGGGCAAGTGCTGACTGTGCTGCCTGGCAAGACGGATAAACTACTTGAGCAAAGCTTGACGCCAATAATTGAAACATGGTGTACCAAATTATACCGTGTAAAACAAAAATCACAAAGTAGCAATCATTTGGTATGAGCAGGTTATTTCAGATCCATTTGACTAGTTAAACCATATTATTGCAGTTAGCTTACTCTAATATTGATAATTTATGATAATTAAGAATGAATTACGAGTTGACTAAGACTTCTCGGGTGGGGATAAAACACAGCTTGGATACAAAATGACAAATGGACTCGTACGGACACAGTGAAGCTAACACACACAAAATGCATTGTCATATTCAGATGGCTGGTATGACCGTTATAGACAATGGAGGAAAAGATGAGGAACATTACGGAAAGGGGGAACAGAGACTCGACATGCAAGAGGTAGAGAAGGAGAAGGAAAAAGATGGTGCAGGAAGGGCAGCTGATTCAAGATATAAATAAAGTAGAACTGGAGTCAGAAGCAGAACAGGAGTCAATTGACGGGGTGATGGAAGGGCAACACAGATAAGGTTCTGCCTGGTTCACGGAAGTAATTTCTCTTTGGAGAATAACATGGGGTCATCTTAAAATCGTTTCATATAAGCATTGTGGTCCAAAAATAAACAAGCTGTCTCTGTGTTATTGTCAGGGAGGTGTCTCTGTATCGTTTGCGACAGTCAGTCACTCATATATGATAGTCTGTTTCTAGCGAAAATGTAACTAATTCAGTAGCAGTAACAATAGCGTTTTCTCTCAGTCAGTTGATTCTTCATATCCATATGAGTGAAACGGCCGGGATGACATGTTTATTTTTCAAACACAGTTCTTATGTGAGGTGATCTAAAATCCCCCTATGGGGATTACAATGCAAATAAAAAGTACATGAACCCGTGGATTTGCACCCTCTACCGATATTGACATCAGACTTTGGTGCTCTCTATAGAGCGACAAGGAAAGCAGCAGGCAATTGCCATTCATGGATGCATATATCTAATTAAACCATGTGACTCGCATATAATATTGTTGTAGTAGATGTCCTATTTATGCGACTTTGTGTGACACTGTAGTATGACGAAGTAGAGCATTAACTTATGAAAAAAAGAAAGATGGAGATATGAGTTTTCTGCCTGACAGGCAGCAACAATATACACTGCAACTGACCAAATCCCTGTAATCGGAACCTTGCATTGGCATTGCCTAGTTTAGTACTTTTATTTTAATGATTGTAAATTAAATGTTTTTTTTAATTATTATTCAGAGCACATGCAATGCTGTTGGCTGATATATATTTTTGTTTCATGTATTGTTTTTTGCAGAAGTTTACCAGTGTGACGACCCCAGATAAGAAAGCCTCACAGAAAATTGGTCTGAGATTAAGAAACCTCCTTAAACTCCCCAAAGCTCACAAATGGTGCATCTATGAATGGTTTTATTCCAATATTGACAGGTAAAGCTCTGTTTACTTTTAACTCAAAAGAAGATACAATGCATTATGATTATTATATTAATGCTGACAGATCGATCAGTCTTTACTCTTTCCCCTAACAAAATGTTTGTTTGTTCTTTTTTTTTTTTACTTCTAGGCCACTCTTTGAGGGTGACAATGACTTTTGCCTGTGTCTGAAGGAGTCTTTCCCCAACTTGAAAACCAGGAAGTTAACTCGTGTGGAGTGGGGCACAATCAGGAGACTAATGGGCAAACCACGACGGTATGCCACATAAATCACAGCAGACCTCCTACTGCTTTTTTAACATTGTGTTTTAGTCCTCCACTAAACCTCCAGGGAGAACTACTACTCTTCTTTCCTCCATCCTTCCATCTGTTCATCTGTCTTCAGATTTCCCAGAGCATATCTCATATGTGCCCCTTGCCTTCTTTTAAACTTCTTTCTACCCAGCCCCTTATGTCAGTGTGTGGCATAATGGAATGCGTTGCAATACTGATTATTATTATTTTTTTAATACAGCTATACGTAGTATTCTAACCCTTTTGAGATTTATTTGTAATAAGTAATATTTTACAAATCAAATTATTTTCTCTGCCATTCTTCATGTTGTTAGTTGTACAATTGTATAGTTGTTAGTTGACAGTTGTGCAATTAGGCTAATATCAAACAATTGCAATGCTTGAAAGGCTGCATCTTTCCTTCTCTGACATAATCCATGTTTTTTGTGTTTTCCATATTAAATGAAGACAATGCCTTTTTTCTCGTTTGATGTCTGTTCCAGGTGTTCATCTGCATTTTTCTCTGAAGAGCGGACGGCACTGAAACAAAAGAGGCACAAAATGAGGCTGTTGCAGCAAAGGAAACTTTCTGATGTGTCCCACTGCAAAGACCTTCCTGACGAGATCCCTCTGCCGCTCATCATAGGAACCAAAGTCACTGGTGAGATGACCAGAACATCATGGCCCCTGGTTGAATTTTGTTGTCTTATAAGAACCATATCACATGAAACGTATTGTAGAATTAGAGGTCTTCAGGTAAGCCCAAGATCCGAACCAATCCGGAGCGGGTCCGGTTCCGATACACAAGTGACTCCCGGGTATTTTCGGAGCGGCTCCCGTATGTCTCGAGACATACCCGAGTGGACCGGCAATTGGCTGTCCCAGCTGTCAATAATCCCCCCCCCCCCCCCATTATTTTCTCTCCACAGTCAGTGGGACTGTGGGAGCCTGCATGCCTTTAGTGAGGAAGTAGGCACTACTTACAAACAACAACAAAAGTAGTTGGGGCAATTATATCATATATATGGGTTTTTTTTAATATATAATTTTTATCCCATGATTTTTGCAACCCATTTTTTCACCCAGTGTCAATTATCTAATGTAATCCTGGGCGCTACACTTCCTCTGCAGCGGACTGACCTTATGCTTCCTTCTATGCATAAGGAGTCAAAGCGGCTTCTTTTCACCTGTCGGGGAGTTTCCCCGGCCGAACGTAGCGCGTGGAAGGAACACGTTATTCCGACCAGTTCCTCTCCCCTCCATCAGATGGCAAGGGGGAGCTAGTTTAGAGACCAGGATTACAGCATGTATTTTGTGAGGGTACCTACCCTAGGGGACACGGGGAGAACATGCAAACTCCACACAGAAAGGCCCTTTTGCTAACTCTGCCTCGGGTATGTCCACTGATGACGCGGAGGAGAGAACGCGCCCACAGCGTCCCCAGCGGGAATCGAACCCAGGAACTTCTAGCTGTGAGGCGATAGCACTACCGACTGTGCCAACGTGCCCCCTTGTGTCATATATATCATATATATTGTTGATATTAACGTTAACTCTTCAGTAACGTTTTGGTTAATGGTTCATAGTGTAGCACGATGGAAACTCCAAGCCGAATGATAAACAACTGCTGTGATTAACTGTGGATTAGCATTGGCTAAGAAGAAAGATTACACAATACACACACACACATCTAAAGAAAACGTGGATTTATTTCTTATTTACAAACTCAAACTGCAATGATTGACTGATCTACTACTCTCTTATGCTCTCTTATTTAATAATAATATACAACTCTTAATAATAACGTGTTTCGGTTCATAAGGCTTTGTATGGGTATGGTCCTCATATTTATTATAATAGACGGGTCTGTTAGGCTCCGGTTTCGACATCTCTCGTGCTTTTCGGTTCGGGGAATTCTAATAATAGCAGCGGGTCCATTCAGTTATGGGTACCGGTACATACTTCTTCCAGCTTGTTCGGTGTTGGGCGACCGTCTCTACTTCCTTCCAAGATGTAATTATTTTCCTTGAGTTCTGCCTCGAGCTGTTGGGGGGTCAACTGAACAATCTCCTGTCTGTTGTCCAGTGTCATTCTTGTCAGGGGAGAGATAAAAGACACCTTCCACTTCCAAAGCATATGCACACAGCACACACTGGCATTATAACTTCCTTCCGTTTATTAGTGCTGTTTTGATACAAACTTAATTTCTTCAGACAAATTGCATTTCCTTTGACATTTTGTTCATGTAATAGAGCGTCGCAGTCCCTCCCCCTTTCAGAACGACGAGTGGCCCAGGAAATGAAATGCAATGCATTTCTCCCATAGGATTTTCTTAAAGTATTTATTTAAAGACGGTTACACCGTGGACAAAGCCAACTCGGATCGTGACAAATCATGACAATGAACACAATGTTTTGGGCCGATCAAATAATTTATAAGAAGAAAAACAAAACAAATAGTGTTGTCTCCTGCCTTTATTTTCTTCTTTCTAATGATTTGATCGGCCCAAAATATTGTGTTCATTGTCATGATTTGTCACGATCCGAGTTGGCTTTGTCCGCGGCGTAACCGTCTTTAAATAAATACTTAAAGAAAATCCAATGGGATAAATGCATTGCATTTCATTTCCTGGGCCACTCGTCGTTCTGAAAGGGGGAGGGACTGCGACGCTCTATAGAGATGGGCACATTAGAAATGACCAGATGGTACAAACATTGTTTTGCAGCTCGACTCCGAGGTGTCCACGATGGTCTATTTACTGGACAGATTGATGCAGTGGACACCACAGCGGCGACATACCGTGTCACCTTTGACCGCAACGGCCTGGGCACGCACACTGTACCTGACTATGAAGTACTGGTAAGACCTGCCAGCTGTATGCGGTTGAGAGCCCTGTTTGGTTTTGAGTACCGGTACATGTCTAATGATGATGATTTTTGTATTTTCAGAGTAATGAGCCCAATGAGACCATGCCCATCTCAGCTTTTGCCCAGAAGCACCGGCCAGCACGCTACCTACAGAACCTAATGACTCCACCCAGAGGGCCTTACCCGTCCGCTACCACTCCTGTCCTCATGGTACTTTACTTTCTACTACATACACACAGCCTGGATCATGTGAATCATACATTTGCTAAACCTGCATCAGTCATACATTTGTTAACCTGCATCAGTTAAACTTCATTTCACTTGGTCATTCAAAAGTCAATATTTCAGAGCTTGCATAATTGTTTCTTTGTTTACAGCCCATACAAATTTACACATCTACTGTTTTACTATAACAACGCTGTCATATATATAACTGTCTGCAATTTCATCAGGACAATGACGTTCTCAATAACCAGTCTCCATGGAAGAATAAACTACCTGGCACTGATGGAGAGACACTTGGGGGTTTTCCTGTAAAGTTCCTAGTTCAAGTGGTAACTACTTCCTCATTAAATGGAATACCTCCGTGACAGTCTTGACATTTTTACACTTGAGTCTTAAAAGAATAACTCGTGTTCATGGTACTCTTTTTCATAGACACGGTTGTCGAAGATTCTTATGAGCAAGAAGGAGCACATCAGACATTTGAAAGATATGAACACAGAGGCTGAAAAACAGGTACAGTCTTCAACAGAATAAAATATTACATTTTAGCTCCACAACACAAAGAATATTGCCAATGTGCAATTGTCAAAATGTTAGCTAAACATACATTTTGTGTGTTGGTTTTCAGAAGTCCTATTCCTTGCCCATTGGTCTGGACTTCCAGAAGCGCTATGCCACCACAGTGCTAGAACTTGAGCAACTCAATAAAGACCTCAACAAAGTGCTGCATGAAGTGCAGCAGTTCTGCTGTGAGGTAAGGGGATGGGCATGCACTTGCACACTTCTACAAGAAGAATGTATAGTCATTCATGGCTAACCAGAAGCTCAGTAGATGATCATACTTTTCCTTCCCAGCTTTCCTTTATTCTAGTCCATCTAAAGGTCATTTTACGATTTGAGCGAGTGTCGAACGGCATGTCGCACTACATGTCTTTTTTTTTTTTTTTTTTTTTTTTTTTTAAGATATTTTTTTGCGGCTTACGCCTTTTATTGATTTTTTAAGGGACAGATAGTAGGCTGACAGGAAACGGGAGAGAGATGGGGGGATGACATGCGGTAAAGGCCGTGTCGGGTCCGGGAGTCGAACCCGCGGCACACCGCGACTGGATCACCAGTCCGGTGCCCAGACCGTTACGCTACGGCCTGGGCCCACTACATGTCTTTTAAACATTCATACTATGTGCGACTCACCGACCATGACCAGAACATGTAAAGAAGGAAGTAGATGTAGTCTCATGCACGACCTGCGATAATGGAGCTTTCTTCGTCTTCCCAAACAAATCCAGAGTACGTTTTTGATATAACTTTCTACGTGCCACACGTGTCTTGCAAAGCATGAATGGACCTTAAGTCAGCTTTGTATTTGTGTCCCTCCCAGCTGGCTCCAGACCAGGGTATGGTTCCAGCTGATCAGCCTACAGAGCTCCGGCGACGCTGCGATGAGGAGGCACAGGAGATGGTACAGCAGACCAACTCACTCAGGGACGGACAGCAGAATGTGACCAACCCCAGCCTCACGCAGCTTGTTTCACGACTCACAGCCTTGCTGTTACAGATCAAGGTATACAAAGATGTCTTGGGTACCTGCTTTACACCTGCTTATTATTTTTTTTACATGCTGACGTAGATACAGTATATTATGGATGCATAGGTCTAATTAGTGTAAACTGTTATACTGTACTATGACTACCGGTATGTTATATACCAGGGGTAGGCAATTTTTTTGACATTAAGTGCCATGATTTGTTTTCCCTTGATAGTCAATGTGCCATAGTAATAATACATTTCCTTATATTTCCACCATAATTTGTATTGCCCATTTTGTCATGCATAGGCCTATATTCAGATTTTCTTTCACATCAGAACAGTCATAGATTCTGAAATATTTTCTTTCACATCAGAACAGTCAGACTCAGGGCTCTATTTTCATCCCTAAACTACTTTGCCTTTTTTTTTTTTTACTATTTTGAAAAACATTTTTGAATAGTTATAATAGCCAATCTAGATCGACACGTTGTGAGCTTGTAGATTTGAACTATTCAAAAATGTTAAAAAAATAAAAAAAAGTAGTTTAGGGATAAGGGATAGCATGGACGAAAATAGAGCCCTCAGTGTAATATATTTTCCCACATCTTCTACTACTCCCACCCGTTATTCACCAGTCAGACAGGCATCACATTTCAGAGTTGGAAAATAGCAAACGAATGCCTACCAGTCAGTGTGTACCAGTCCCTTTGCTGAGCTCTGTTATCTGGGGGTTATAGTTTGTCACTTTTAAATTGCACACATGCTTCAGAGTGGTCGTCAACACTCAAACGACTGCGGGAGGGGCTGAGCACGTCCTACATGTGTGAAAAGATTTGCCGACAGCTGAACCGAAGACTGACAACATATAGCCAATGCAACATTCTTGAGGCAGCAGAATTTATCTGGTACAGATGTCCAACGAGGGTAAATGCAGTTTCCGTGATTTTTCACTGCTGTAGTTTCCAAGCCTTTTTTATATGCTTCTGTCTTGTCTGCGGTATCTTTTTAAAGTGACGTTTAACACTTTATGTCTGACACACAGCATTCTCAAGACATAAAACACAGATGACACGGTCTTGCTGCAGAACAAATCCATATTCATCTGTCCATGTGGGCTGGAATTCTCGGACATCTAATTTGGCCATTTTTGCCATGTTCTCTCGCACTATTGGAGCCGAGCCACAACATGTGTGCAGTCGCACAGTCACACACCATGATGTCCTGCGAATATGACGTAATGTAAACAAGCCCTGCTCCGGGCATGTTCACAGACAATCTACAAGCTCTTTTACCCCCCAACGTGCCATTGTTGGCACGCGTGCCTAAGGTTGCCGACCCCTGCTATATACATCAGGGCTTAAAGTTCTCAGTCCTGAGGACCGTGTTTGCACGCCCACACGGTGATAGACAGACGGTCCCATCCAATCATCTACCAAGTATCTTGAAAAAAAGGAACAGCCCCGTCATCAAATTTGCTTCCGAGATCCCAGATCCCAATAAGCTGTGAAACAAATTTGTGTAGCAAGCTTCTTGGATCTGGCAGCGTCAGGTTATGTATATACTATATTATGCAACACACACACACAGTCACACAACAGTCTATATGACAGATACTCATTTTTGTCCATGTCCTCTACTTTGATTGCAGAGTCTGGCAGAGGGAGGCGACCTGAATTCATTTGAATTCAAATCTTTGACGGACTCCCTTAATGACATCAAGAGTTCACTTGACCCCTCCAACCTCAGGTGAAGAGACCTCACATGGCATATCCTGTTTAGACTACAAGCAGTATATAACACCTATTGTCATTTATATGTAAAATTGTAAATAAATAGTTGGGGGACATGCAATGTCTAATGTATTTTAAGCAAGGGCTAGTCTATGAGGATAATTGGGAGTAATGGACAAGTATAATAATAATAATGCATTTTATTTATAACGCACTTTACATTTGTGAGAATCTCAATGTGCTACCCTGAGCAAATGCATAAATAAGAACAGAAGAAACATCACACATATAGCTTCATGTCATCTGCGTGACAATGGAAATCATTATGATGATAATAATAATAATTATTATGGGACTTAGAGGGAGCATGGTTACAAAGTGGAGAATTTGATGCCAAATGGAACCTTGTGGCACACCACATGTATTGTAATGTGGGCAGTGGAGGATGAGCATTATAGCATTACAGAGGAAATGGTGACCGTGGTTCAGGTGGGAATGGGAAGGTTCCTGGTTTGATTGAGTTATTGTTGAACTGTCCTTGAGCAGGACACTGAACCCCTAACTGCTCCCAATGATCAGGTTGGTGCTTTGCATTCTACCTGACAGATGGGATCAAAACCAATTAACAGCAAAGCCAGGGTGTGTAATGTAGAAATAACGGAACAAATTGTAAATGTAGGCTACGCTACACAATTGTACCTCTTGTTTTCCTGAAACGGCTAGCTCAGCACACAGTGCTCAATCTTTTGAACTATGTCTGTTTTTCGGGTGCGTGTGTGTGTGTGTGTGTGTGTGTGTGTGTGTGTGTGTGTGTGTGTGTGTGTGTGTGTGTGTGTGTGTGTGTGTGTGTGTTGCTACTAGTACAGTAGAGGGGGAACGGCCTGAGATCAGCTGTCATACATAGGCTGTTTGTGAATAAAAAAAAATCTTCTTGCCATAATGGACCCCTTAGGTTTCTAATTTAATACCCCTGTTCAAGTGCCTCCCTCAGTGAATATACAGTATAGCAATATAATAAACAATATCATTATTTGTCGATTATGAATATGACATCTCACTGTGCCATACTGATCGAAATGTATCTTCCCTATATTTGCAGTTCCTTCCAGAACAACGTAGAAATCCATGTGGCCCACATCCAGAGTGGCCTTAGTCAGCTGGGCAACCTGCACGCCTTCGCTGCCAACAACACCAACACAATCTAAATGCACCTGCATCCCCACCATAACCAGGCACAATGATGCACAACAGTGGCAGAATCCATGAAAATACCTTTGAAACAGTGATTTCACCTACACTAACTTATGGCTGCAAAAAATAACAATATGACTGAGTGCTATTCTGACATCCAGTAGAAGGCCAGTATTCTGTCCACCTTGCTGCGGCTGTTGGGTGCAGAAATAGTGAGGAGGATCTGATCTGTTTTTAACCATCCATTTCTGTTTTATGAAAATGTTTCACGTGCCCAGTCAAACAGCTGTTGCTATTCACCTCCAAGTTCCTGGCTATTATCATTTGGTTTCATGTGCCAAACAGTACTTCTTGCAGTTTTTATATAGTCCATATTTATTTATTTTTCGAGTAGGAGGTGTGAGGTTCTAAAGTGATATTTTACTATTTCTAATTAAGGTTTTCATCTGTAAGTGTTGTTTCTTGACTCCACTGTTGGTAAGCACGGGGGAGAGGAAAGAATGTTTTGTAAAATTGTTTATTGTAGATATTTGTACAATACCTCTGATTGCTAGGATTTATCATCAACATTTCCGCTATGTATCCAGAAATGGCTTTTTGTAATTTTGTGTGCACTGAAAAGAGATTTTGGTATTTTTATAAAGGAGGACTCTGGGTTTCGATGTCTTTTGACTCCCTAGGATTTACCTTTCATAAATTGGCATGGCTGTCGCTGCACTTCACTGTAAGCCTACATCACAGATGTAAATTTAAAACAAGAAATGTCTCCTAGAGAATCTCAATTTCATTTTCAGTTTTGTAAAATTGTATATGAAAGTGCCAGGGCACATGTACATAAGTGTTGCAGTCTTTTTATATTAAACATGGCAAAGCAAGTTTTTGATAAGTAGTTTTGGTCCTCATCAATGGCTGTATGCTACATTGCTACAGCTGAATAATAAACCAGAACGGCAAAGTAGTTTTTTTTCCAAGAAATGAATTGTTTATTAACATATTTACAATAAATAAGCGTTTCTCTTCGAACAAACTTAAAACTGTATAGACTATTTAACAACTTATACAAGTAGGCCTATAGTATAAACAAAAGTAACTTGTCAGATAAAACCGAAGCCTGCAGCCATGGCGCTGGTTTCCCAATCAGAATCGGAATCGGAAAACTCCTGTGCCTCACTGGCATGGATCGGGGAGAAGTGGCCAAAGTTGGCCATCACTTGAGGATGTTGGATCTTTGGCGATGATCTCCTGAAAAGATGTGTTGGGATGGGAGGGATCACCACTTTCATTTCCGGTCCAATGGTTTTGTTGGGAGGGAAATTGTCGTATTCTACCAGCACTTGTTTAGGTCCATTGCCAGGCATATTGTGTTGGGCCTTAAAATAAGACCCGTTTCCCTTGTGATAAACGTTGGTATAACACGGGACTACAACACTCAATTCCTCCCGTTTGATCTGTCCAGGCTTTGCTCTGCTTCCTTCCTTGGCCGCACCGTAAACGCAAGGGCCTTGAATGTGCTCATAACTGCTCGGGACCATGCTGTGCGTCTCGTCTGCGCCGTTGCGCACTGCCTGCCTGAAGTTATCCCCCAACGCGTAGGTTGTCATTTTCATTTCTGGGACGATTTCCCTCGGCTGTTGAGAGAACTGGGTACTGGAAGAGTTGATGACTGCGTCGCTGACTTTCACGGGCACTTGACGACGGGATTTTGCGCGTCTGTTCTGGAACCACACCTGAAATATGTACAACAAAAAGAATGGTTAGAATAAATAAAGAATAAAGTATGCATTTTTTTTCTGGCTTGGAATAGCCGCTACACCAAAAACTTAGATTGATATTCAGGAAAATACTTTATACTTCAAAATTATCGTTGACTATTACCTGAATTCTGGACTCTGGTAGACCAGTCAGAGCTTCCAGTCTCTCGCGTAGATAGATGTCAGGATATTGCGTGTCCGAATACACCTTCTCTAGGACCTGGATCTGCTGCTGAGTGAAGTTGGTCCTCTTTCTTCTGTGGGTGAGGAGAACCATGCTGTCCGTCCGTGGCCCGGGGTTTGAGAAGGAGTTACCCCTTTCTGGTATGCTGTAATCTGCAAAATAGAATAATAGACAATTAGTATTTGTTGCACGAGTTGCAGAAGCCAACAGGATATGTTGATTTAGCCTATGTAATTATTAAAACTTTGTAGCCTAGTATAGTTACCAACCTGAATGCATCATGCTGTTCATTCCGAGATGCCCTTCGTGATGATACATCTGAAAGTTTCCAAGAACTGCAGACATTGCCTTCTACTGACGATCTGCTGCTGCTGAGTGAGTGAGTTGAATGAATGAACTTCTCTTGGACGAATTCAGTCTTATATCCTCCTCCGTTCCTCCCCTCTCCATCTGATCAAAGGTGATGTTTCTGGGAAGTGTGAATTGGCGAGCCATCGGGATCGGCTTGCAGAACTGCGACTTCAGACGTGTCTGATGGCCAATGGAAGTGTGAATCCCTGACACCTTGAACGGTGCAGCCACCGCAGGTCGCTTTCAACTTTAAAGCAGTCCTAATGGGCTCCGCTTGCTCAATACACAACACTTGAGAAAACATTTATTCGCCTTGGGATGAATATGCTATAACGGACCTGTAGTAGCCATCAAAGGGAGATAAGATGACTTTAAAGTCCATTTCCCTCATAGGATCAGAAAGGCCCGGTCTAGCCAATTTAAGCCTGTCTTTGACCTTGTTATTTTGGACTTTAGATAGCAGGTTATTTAGACATAGGCTATGCTGGTTCATTGGTTGGTATGTAGGCCTCATGCAGTTTAACTGTAGCTACAGCTTAGTTTAATTCTAAACAATTAATTGTTTATAATGATGCTTCTTTTTTACTGATGAATGCTTGGTTTAGGCTACTTGTATAGGCTAATCCTGCAGGCACAGTGAGGCACTACACAGCTACACTGTCAGTTTATCTGCAAATATTTTGATGTTTTACCTTGCTTGTTGTCTCTCTGGTTAAGGCGTCTGTTAAATGCCCAAATTGAAAATTGGACAATATTTATGGAACTTTTTTTATCCTGCTATACTGCTTTATTATACGATTGAGCATGATAACAGAAGTCACATTATGGTAAGCATGTCTGTCTATTATGCATGTACCGGTATGTGGCTTTAAAGGAAATGAGGCTTTTTTCCCACCTCTCATTGCCAAGAAAGTTAAGCACAATACACAAGTTCAAACGTAGCTATGGGCACTTATTGAATGGGTTGCCTCATTTAAATTAGTGGGGGGTCATGTCAGAACAGCTAGACTAATCTGTTGTATCCATTTCAAAGATTTAGCAGAGGTGGACCCATTTACCACCAGGACTAGACAATAACAATGTATCTATGCACCACATCTCTGTACGTGTGTATGTAGATCTGTAATCACGTATGTAATAACTTGAGAAGTTTGAACCGTTCGCCCCACCGACTTCCAGGCTCTGGACAGGGCCTCTGCCCAGGCTCTGGACATGGCCCAAATTAGCCAATTGACAAGATCAGGATCTTGTGATCAGGTATCACAATGATGTTCTGACATCTGCATAGACTCCATATTTGCAGGTATGCCTGCATAACAGGGACACAGACATAATTACTGCATGGGTGAGGCATGCATTTCCAACTCGCATCGTTCCAAGTAGGCCAATGCCCAACGGGCACCTACTCTACTGTTATCACTTTAGTTTGTTTTTGCGTGAATCTGTCTGTTTTTAGACTGACTGACTTATGTGTCAAAAAGGCTATACTTGAACATACATCTGTCATAAGGATTAAACACTTTAATATCAGCTAGAGAGCTTCCTTTGAGTGCAAATGTGTTTAAACTGGGGGGTTATCTGAGGCATATACAGAACAAATAAAATAAATATTACTTCCATACAATTTCAATGTACTTGGCAACTATAGCTACAAAATGCAAATTAACCTTTTTACAACTCAACTAATGGCGATCGCGTTCCAGCCAGCTCTTTGTGGAGAACTTGCAAGTTGCAATGTAGCTAATCAACTAACTTGAAGCTTGTGGGTTACCAGCAAGATTTCATATAACTGCTGCAAAATATAAAAACTGGTCAAGGATGGTTAAGATCCACACTGTCTCGTTTTAGATTATTAAGGGCTTCATTGGCCCAGTTGCAGATGCAAAGAACCCTTTTACATGGCCCATAGCCTATACATTTCATGCAAGTCAAAAAGTTACATTGTTGAATTTTATTTTTGTCACTTTATGCAAACCATAAAGTGAATTGGATACTTACTATATACTATACTATATTCAGAGACATTAGAGATTTAATTAACAGAAAATTCATTTTAAAGCAGGTTGCCAATTGTATTCAATCAGTAGAGAGTACCCATTTACCAGCTATAGTGTTCAAGTATAAATTTGATTGCTCATTTTTTGTGTCATCACTTCAAATTCACTTGTTTATGTATCCTGTATGAGTTTCTCTCCTGATTAGATTACATTGATACCCTGGCCTGAAAATGCATTTTCTGTTTACTAAAGAGCTAGAGAGACCTCTGCTACTGAACAATTACTCAATTTTACTGTGTAGTGTTTCTATGGGTTCAGAGCCTCAGTTGTAACAATATGGAGTCGATGTTAGCTGTTTAATTAAATCAGTGTAAACTGTACATCAACAGAGTCTTGAATATTTCTCACACTGGTCTAAATCATAATTAATCCTAAAACAAAATCGGGATTGACCTTAATCACAATCCCGAAACTTTTTTTCTTCTGAATTAATCATTTTAAACTGGACTTGGTGGAAACAGTCACTGTACAGTGTACACTCACTGTAGTGGTACACAGTACAATCCCATGTTCCATGTTTAACCCTGAAAGTGTAAAAATGGAACCAAATTAGCATTTTACTGTGTACAGTCGGCTCACTGTATTTTGACTTGATGCTTGACTTCCTGCTGTGTGTGTCTGTCAAGGTGTTTGTAATCCGTATCCTTTGCTTTGTCCTTGAACCCTGACTGAATCTGGTCTTTGACGAATGCTATGCTAACAAGGCTGTTGAAGTTCCTGTTGTATAATAATAATTATATTGAAGACAACAACTGGTCATAATATGGACAGTTAATTGTCATTTATTCATTGTCAACCTCATGGCATGGAGCCACCCAGGTATTCTGCATGGGAAAGGTTAAAAATTGTGAAACAGTTGTACGTTTTTTCCCCTGTCACTTTTGAAATATTAATATTCTCATGTTGCTTTTGGAAACTAAGTTGCTTTAAAGAAAATTAATTGGTGTCAAACACCAAACAGTAAAGCCACTTATTGGCCATCTCCTGCACATGGCAATGAGTAGACAGACAGGCATCACACCGTCGAAGGTGGCACAGACACTATCCATTCCATATCACTTAAAGCATGGATTATGCCACCCAGGTATTCTGCATGGGAAAGGTTAAAAAATAAGTATTACATTGTGAAGCAGTTTAAAAGAAATCCCCTGTCACTTTTGAAATATTAATTTTCTCATTTTGCTTTTTGAAATTAAGTTGCTTTAAAGAAAATTAATTGGTTTAAAACATCAAACAGTAAAGCTGTCTACTGCACAAGGTCAGATCAGACACAAGGTCAATCAGAGTAGACAGACAGGCATCACACCTTTGAAGGTGGCACAGACAGTCACACTATCTATTTAGCTAACAGACAGACTGGGAATTTGTCCACATAGATTTGCACGGATATGTCAACTTCCCCAAGTCCTAATTGTTTGTGTATTTGAAAGATGTTTTAAATGAACTAGTCTGTGAGTTTTCCATCCTTAAAAGTGCTGAAAAAACAGTTTGGTTAGTGTGGTTAGTAATAGTGAATAGTTACTAGACAAAATATGATAGGCGACTGTTATTTCATATTGCAGCCAGAGTTACCATTTTGTGACCAGTCTTTTGTTTGACCAGTCATTGTTTTACTGCTTAAACACTTCACCATACCTTGGAGAATCTCTCATCCCCTCAATGAGCTGGAGAAGATGAGGAGGCCCTTCCTCCTCACATACCACATAGCCATCATATGGCATTATGGTCTGCTGATAATGCACATTATCACATTTGACTACATGCTCACTTTATTGCACAAATTATTGATGCTGTAGTTACTGTACTGTTCATACTACTATTCACCCACCCTTGCCACTCGCGTGAATCTTTCACGCTTTCCACATAAGTCCAAGCTGCCAGTCTACAACTGCTGCTAGGATGAACGCTGATATTATGCTGATAACTGATTATAACAGTTGATATGCTACTTGTTTTGAACTTTTGATTGTTGATAGGCTACTGATAGACTGTATTATAGTCAGTCTTACATTGTGGTAACTTAAATTAAATAATAACTACGTTTAACTAATACTAATTTAGCTGGGGACCTCTTAAAATCCCCCAAAGCCTCCTGGGGTCCCCACACACCACTTTGAGAATGGTGTAAGGCAGTGCCTCCGGACTATTTTTTTGGATTGAGTTGAGCCCCTTTCCCATATTTCTTAATCCAAGAACCCTTCCTTACCTGAATACTATTTTGTAATATCATATTTTTGCTTAGAAAACAGCAAGAAATTCAACCCACCTTTTGATGAATACCCTACACATAAGAAACAAGGTGGTTTATTTTAAAGCATGGGTGCATAACATTTCAGTAAGTCCAGTTTTTATGTTGATACTTCCAAAATAAAATAGTACTTCATATTCAGCAATAGTTTTTAGTGAAGTTCATATATTATGGTAACCCTACTAGCCCTAGAATGTCTGTGATCACACACACACACACACACACACACACACACACACACACACACACACACACACACACACACACACACACACACACACACACACACACATTTTTCTCTTGATATTCTATTTATTATAATAGTACTTATGTTAGTATTTCTCAGTGTTAATGTTGTTAGTACGTATTTATAATATATTGTGATAATAGTAGTTTTATTTCTTTATGTCTACGTCATTATTTACATCTGGAGAGAGAGAAAAAAACTCCCGGAACTTCCGCTAAATGTAGACGGAAGTAGGTACGTGGCCGCTTCAGCTGACATTCTGCATGATGGCGACAGAGGTTCAGAGCGGCGACCTCAACAATGGCACTTCTAGCCGGCTCGAAGTCTCCATCGACGGCCTCACGCTCAGTCCTGACCCGGAGGGGGAGCAGGGACAGGCCGGGGAACCGGAGCCCGAGACCGCGGAGCCGGAGACCGACGAGCAGCGCGCCGCCGTGGCCCAAGAAGAGGCAGGAGATGGGGAGGAAGGCGAGACTGACAAATCTGCCATAGAGGGGAAATTGGGCTTCCCTCTCCAAGAGCTTTACGGAATGGCCCTGAAATTCTTTAAAGGTATTTCTGTCTTAAATATGGCGACCTCAAACGTGTGAATCGGCTTACTTACTAACTGGCCTGGGACGGTAGATAGTGAGACATAACAAACACACAACAGGCCCTTCTTGCTCGTTAGCTGACGTTTGCTAACGGCAGATAGCTGCTGCTGTCACCGCCGATACAGGCGCCGTTCGGGGCTCCTGTTGTCATGCAAACTGCAACAGTGTCTAGTCTACCAGTACCAGCTAACACTGTCAACTGTCTGTAGCTGCAGGTAGCAGGTTACCAGAAGATCATTATGATGCTTGAAATAGACAGAGCGACCCAATAACTGGGTCACGATGGGCATAATGACACATGCACACTAAAATCATCAGTGTTCATTTAAATCGTGTGTGTACAAAATGGTCTGGATGTATTAACGGAGGATTTAAATTTACAGGGTGGCATAGATTTAGATAAGCGTTGCCATTCAGAGTAACCAATGTTGACAACCAACGTTCAACACACAGCCCATAGTACATTGATGACATGTCATGAGCCAGAAGTCATGTGTCTAGTCTACTCCACGTAGTAACTACCGGTAACTCACGAATGAATGGAGATTCACTGATTATTTGCTTGGTATGCTTGCAGAAACACACCCTACACACCCTACCCTGTTGGTTTTAGCCTGAAGCAGTTTTCATTGTAGGCATACACTGATTTGTCCCCTCCTTATTTATTCACACATAATAGGTGGCCGGTGTGACTGTGTCAGAAGTTCAGAACTTAGAATAATATGTACAACTTCTTACCAACAGTTAGCAATGTTAATAGGGCCATGTCACTGCCTGCTTATGTTTATGTTTACTTACTTTACTGCCTAATTGCAGGCTGTTAGCTTGAATAGCTTCTAATCTGTTGTAGTATTTCCCCTCTTGGCTTGAAATCAAAGAAAACGTTGTAGTTGTCTGGATGATTTCACCTTTTGTTTTTGTTTTTATATTGGCATACCTGAGTAGTAGTGGTACTATACTCACTCACATGGAAAGTTTGAACCAACTAGTCAATACCGTAATGCCATATTATGCAGTCCCATATATTGTTATATCCTGTGCATTCAGTATAGGACGTTTCTTAGTCAACTAATAATAAATAAATCATAGGATTTTGTTGACAAATCGATTAGTTAATTCAATCAAGCATTGTGTAAAATTGTGTTTGCAACACACACTCATTTATGCAGAGCCAAGCCTTTTCGGGTTGGTGATGTTATGATCTGAGAATTATAGATAGCTTAAAAGAAATGTGCATGAAAAAAAGGATAAAAACAACAAATCAAATAACGCCTACTCGCATATTTGAAAGCAGTGTGTAAAAGCAGTCACAGTCCAACCACAGTGGAGCAACTGCATAGATCTTCATCTATTCTGCCAATCTGTCAGCTTTAGAGCAAATTAAATGAATATTATATTGTTCTTGTGTACAGAAAAAAGCACATGATCTACACAAGGTTAGGTATATTAATCGGTCACTTGGCAAACATCCTGATTCCTGAACACAAGTCAACCATTTTTATTGTTGGTTTTATTGTTGAGACTGTGTAAACGGGTTAGAAGCCTTTGTTATTGGAATTGGCTAATGTAGGGCTTGGCCATAGAGGTTAAGGCTGGTTCACATTTAATTTGAGCTACTTCAAAGGTGCCTTTCTCTGGCAAAGCCATCTCATTATTCTAATAGACTAGTATGTTAATTTTTTGAATGTCTGAGGTATGCAGAGTCTAATCTCGGGCTGGTTGGCTAAGAGGCAAAGACCACAAAAAGAGTATAATGGAGGCTATAATCTTTAAACAATCATTAAGAATTCTGATGCTGATTATTTGTAAAGGCTTAAAGGTGTAGGTTATGGTATGACAGAATAACTTTCCATTAATTGGCACAATCAAACAGATGTATTTATTTAGAGCCCAGGAATAAGGATACAAACCATTTATGTGTTGTTCTCCCCAGATAAAGATGGCAAGGCCTTCCATCCAACCTATGAGGAGAAGCTTCGACTGGTGGCTCTACACAAGCAGGTGTTACTGGGCCCTTATAACCCAGATGCCTCACCGGAGGTGGGCTTCTTTGATGTCCTGGGTAACGACCGCAGGTAACCCCCAAAGATCGCTGCATGTGTGTGGACAATGTGTGCGTAACGTGCAGGCTTTCTAGCATTGACTGCTGTGTTCCAGTAAACAGGAAACCGAGTGCAGACAGAATGTCCCCTCTTTCCATCTCTCCGCTTCCACATATACTGTACATCTACATGCACACATGTCCGCACACATGTACAGTGTACATGTACACTCCTATTTTGTGAACTCAACTGAGGTCATAGCATATTGATCATAACTTGTACTTGCATTTCATTTAAAACTAAAATGTAATGTGAGATGCCATCTGAATCCTGATTTCCCCTCTTAACCACTTAGACCGCAGCATCCCTATAGAGGGTATGTGTGTGACATCATCATCATACCCGGAATTTATGCAGGATTGCCTACTGGCCTTGACAGCCCATACATCCAAACAGAAAAGTCCTATTTGATTGCATTACATGACTTTAAACAACATTCACTTGTCACTGTCACTTGTCACTCACTTTGCCACTCGATCTGCCATTCACTTTATGCATGCGCATACCCAAGCTGTGGGGAAAGCTTTGGCTGAAAAACCAGCTGTCAAGCGTTGTGAGCTTGTCAATCTGCTATTTTCAGCCAAAGCTTTCCCTACAATAACAGAAAACAGAAAAGACACTAGAGCCCTGAACCCTCTCAAGGATTGGAGGTGGTTAAACAATGTTTCTCTCCATAGAAAAGAGTGGGCCTCCCTGGGAAACATGGAGAAGGAGGATGCCATGGTGGAGTTTGTAAAGCTGCTGAACAAGTGCTGCAACCTTTTCTCCCCTTACGTCATCTCGCACAAAATTGAGAAAGAGGAGCAGGAAAGGAAAAGGTAATTATAATACACATTAACGTTCAAGTTCTTGTTTCATTACAGTTCAACACTGCACGTAAGTTTCGCCGAATCTGTCCATGTCCATCCTCAATACTGGTGTCCAGTTTCCTTCATTAGAGTTTATTAATTTTCAATCGGTCATTTGTCAACCCATCATCGTTCTTCCCTCTCTGTGTCCCTGCTCCAGGAAGGAGGAGGAGGAGCGCCAGCGTTTGGAGGAAGAAGAGAGGGAGAGGCAAAGGCAGGAAGAGGAGAGACGAAGGCGTGAGGAGGAGGAGAGACTGAGGAGGGAGGAAGAGGAAAGGAGGCAGGCAGAGGAGGAGAGGCTACGGGTTGAACAGCAGAAGTATGTGTTTCTGTATGTATCATTGTGTACGTGAGTGTGTACAGAATCTTGAGCTTATGCAACTTTGTGCATTGACTTAAAGGAGAATTCCATACTAAAAGGCTTTCTTACCTTTCTTTGTAGTTGTTACGTCCCCACCAAAGAGGTCCAGGTGTTATTTTGTGCAAAAGCTCCTTATTGGCTATTTCCCCTACCATAAGCCCTAAATGAATTGCATTGAATTGAATGGGAATTGAATGGGGCTATGGGGTGTTGTGCTAATTCGCTTATTTCCATCGCTCAAAATTATAATTTCTTAGTATATATCCTCTCTTCATAATGTAAATAATATCCCAAGCGGCACACTTTAATACTTCTTTCGATGGAAATAAGCAAATTAGCACAACACCCCATAGCCCCATTCAATGCAATGCAATTCATTGAGGGCTTATGGTAGGGAAAATAGCCAACAAGGAGTTTTTGCACAAAAAAACACCTGGACCTCTTTAACATAACAACTACAAAGAAAGGTAAGAAAGCATTCTAGCATGGAATTCTCCTTTAAAGAAGTTGCTCTGCACCAGTAGTAACCTTAGTCTAACCCCCCACATTTCTTTTCCTCTATTGCCCCACCAATTCCCTTTTTTCCCCACAACATCTGAACTCTTTTTTCCCCCCTTCCCTTCCACTTTCCTTTTCCTCTTGTGTTCCTTATTTCCATCACCTCCACCTTCCCCCCTCCCTCCCAGACAGCAGATCATGGCAGCTTTGAACGCCCAGACAGCAGTGCAGTTCCAGCAGTATGCGGCGCAGCAGTACCCCAACAGTTCAGAGCAGCAGCTGGGCCTCATCCGTCAGCTGCAGGAGCAGCACTACCAACAGTACATGCAGCAGCTGTACCAGGTGCAGCTAGCCCAGCAACAGGTAGGAAGAGATGGGTGGATAGATGGATTTACATTTTTGTTTATTGGATGTTCCACATAAGCATTTAACATCCAAAGTTGGCATTATACAGATACCCAATGGCTTCCTCCATTATCACCCCCCAAAAAACTAAAAGCATACAGGAAATACAGGTTAACAATAAAGCATAAGAAGCAGATAAACAAAGACAGAAAAACAAAACACAAGTGAAATAAAAAATAGCATAACAGCACAACACCCCTGTCACAGCTAGCCCATCAACGTTACAGCAGACCTCACGTATCTTCAATCAGAGATGGATTTAATTTCTGTACAAATTGAATGAATGGACCTTACTTATTGGAGGATCCACTTAATGAGTCTCCGACCTAGCCATTGCTGTCCAATAGTTGTGTATAGAGGGGCAAAGCCAGAACATGTGAATGAGGTCTGCTGGAGATTGCTGACAAAGATAGATGGAAGTGAATAGACTAAAAGGGGTTGCATGATTGCATCCAGCGTCCAAACTTTCTTTGGACAGGCCAGGTAGGTTATAACTACAAAATTACGTCATAAAAACGTATTATGGGTGGTCTCAGAACTTTCTGTTGTCACTCAGCACACCTAGATAGTGTAGATAGATACTGTTGAATTTCGTTTGGACGTCGGATGGTAAATAATTGTAGCACGTAGCCCCCTTTAGGGCCCGGTGACACACACCAAAGTGTAATTTAATTGCCAGCAGTAACTCCTACTTGCTGTGTTGTGAATTTGACAAATAAACTTGGCTTACCATGCACTCCCTCTCGCCACCCTTCAGGCGGCCTTACAGAAGCAGCAGGAGGACGCAGTGGTGCAGGCCACCCTGGAGGCCAGCAGTTGTAGCAGCTCTGAACCCACCACCTCAACAACAACATCAGCAGCAGCGCCGTCTTCATGTACGGCATTGCCACCCTCTGGCGAGGAGGCCCCCACGATCAACGGAGGCCATTCAGACTCCTACTCGGAGAGCATGGAGCGGGATCCCGAGCCTGAACCGGCAGAGGAGCTCTCGGAAAACGGGCCGCTATTAGGTTGGTAGATTTCAGAGGAGCATTTATTTATTGACTTGCATCCAGAGAGAACTCTACGTTAATTTAAATTAAACTGCACGAGGAAGCTCGCTATGAAGATTGCGTTTTCTGACGTGATCACAGAAGCATTTTGGCGAGCTTCCTTGCTTGTTTATTTAATTAACCAGGGTTACCTTCGTAACCTATAGTTGTTCCTCTTATACGTAGGAAAGATATTTGAAAACAAGTCCCTCTGCTACAAATAAAGCTTTGTTCTATTGGAGAAACTCTATCCTGATCCACTCTGTCCTTGTTGCGGTGACCTGGAGGGCATAGAGGAACTGCTGAGCTGAGCAAGAAATACAGGATAGCCTTCCTCTGACCTAAGTCCGGTCATTAGGTTTTGGAAGCATCACCCACGTCTTGGTTAGGATGAGTTAGCACTCATACTGCAAATAACTGTGGTCCTTGGTCAGATTCCACACCAGATACTTATCATCCCTCACCTAACTGAAAGTGCTGTGAGTTGTTTATGCTCTCAATTAACACCCAAAGTGTATAAATAGCCAGCAAATCTCCTGTTGGTGAAAATAGCATTTAGTGCTGTTTTGTTCATTGTATTTTATCAAAATGAGCCATAGTGACAGTGTTGTTTTTGGCAGCAAATTTTGATTTGAGTTTTAGTCATAGTCTTTTTTTTTTTAGTTTTAGTCACATTTTAGTCACCTGGAATGTTTTAGTGTTAGTCTAGTTTTAGTCAACTAAATGTCATGCGATTTTAGTCGACTAAATCTACATGTATTTTGGCAGGCCTTGATGCCGTCGTAATGACTGTTTTTTTCACTTGCTAAAAATAGCCGATCTACAAGCCTGCGACGCGTTGTGAGCAGGGGGGCAGTCAGCCAGATATTTCGTGAAGCCTCATTTGAAATCGGTAGTTCATATAATGGCCTGTTGTGGCGCTGGACTGGACCCAAAAAGCCCCATAGCTACATAGAGGCCCATGTATTTTGGCCCAACTTCACCTAGACTGTATTACCTTAATAAACATGGTCATGAATACTTTCTTCTTCCAGTCACTAGTTTAAAGTCTCATTTCTAATGTCATAATATTCTTTTTGGAAAATTATGGTCCCATTAATTAAAAAAATGACCATAAAGAAAAAAAAACATCGCGTATGTTCTGAGGGGCGTGGCTACCTTTACAGTCTATGATCGGGATTCCCCTCCCACTCGAGTCAAAATAAAAACCAACGGAGAAGAAAGGGGGAAGTCCCGCCTCGTTGTCTGGGCAGCCAATGGCCAGCTGGTCCAAAACGGAGCCAGCCAATGGCCAGCTGGTACCAAACGGATCTAGAAAGATGGCGACTTACAGTGCAGGAATAACAGGCTTCATTTTACGTCCATGTTAGACCCGGCGAACGCTTTGTCCATATTTTTTACAGTCTATGGTTGTGAGCTTGTAGATCTGGGTGCAATACTTAGTTTAAACAGTTTTTGGTTTAGACTAGTCATTGTTTAGCTTAGACTAGTCATTAGTCCTACAACTACAACCTATCTCAAACCCTCACCCTAAACCTAACCTCCCACGGGGCAGCACACCTAAACCTAACCTTAACCCATGTTTAACCAATGACTAGTCTAAACTAAGTATGCACCCCGTAAATCTGCTATTTTCAGCATGCTGCAACCAAGTGTAAAATGACTTATACTGGATCTCTTGTCCACTAGTCCCTTCCTAACATTTTAGTCTATTTTTTTTTTCGTTGACAAAATCGTCAGTATATTTAGTTTTAGTCATCATAGCTTAGTTTTCATGTAGTTTCCATTTAGTTTTCACCAGTGGAAAAAGGTAGTCGACGTCTAGTTTTAGTCGACGAAAACAACACTGCATAGTGACAGGAGTTAAAGTATGTGTCAACGTAGGTTTAGTCAGTGTCTGTCATATTTGCTTTACACTCTCCATTCACTCCGCTCCTTCAACAGCAGATTCTCCTCCAGTAATTGCGGCTCCCTCCATGTGGACGCGGCCGCAGATCAAGGACTTCAAGGAGAAGATCAGGCAGGATGCGGACAGCGTGATCACGGTGGGCCGCGGCGAGGTTGTGACGGTGCGCGTGCCCACGCACGAGGAGGGCTCATACTTGTTCTGGGAGTTTGCCACTGACCATTACGACGTCGGATTCGGTGTCTTCTTTGAGTGGACGGATGCAGCCTCTGCTTCAGTCAGCGTGCACGTGTCCGAGTCCAGCGACGAAGACGAGGACGACGATGGTAAGATTGGAGATGGAGTGGGGGGATTTAAACCACTGCATGTGGTTTGGATAATGCATCGGGTGTGTTTCTTTACAGTGAGTGCACACAGAGCATCGCCAATTATTACACAATGATTGTAGTGGCATTAGTGAAATTAAACCTAACTCACTTGAAATTGTTAATTGCCCGTTGCTTTGTTAACTCGTTTCTCTTTATCCACAAAATGTTAAATCCTCTTTAACTCTGGACAAAGGCATGTATGCCAAATAAAGACATTTGGTTTAGGTGCTACTTTGCTATTGTAGTTCTCTTTTCAAACACTCTTGTTTTCTCCTCCTCACCTCCAGGTGACCCTCCCAACGAGGAAGAGAAGGCCAAGAAAGAGGCAGGCAAGCCTCAGGTTGATGAAATTGTGCCGGTGTACCGGCGAGACTGTCATGAGGAGGTATACGCTGGCAGCCACCAGTACCCCGGCCGCGGCGTCTACCTGCTCAAGTTCGATAACTCCTACTCCCTCTGGCGCTCCAAGAGCGTGTACTACAGAGTCTACTACACCAGATAAAGCCTGAGCACAGACTGGCAAAAATGAAGGGGCGAGCCAAGGAGTGCGCGTGTTCATGCGTGCATGTACCTGTATGTAGTATGTCTTGAGTGAAAGGAGCCTGAAACTGTTCCTGATTTGACCACCGGAGGGTGACAAAGACACATCTGGAGCCCTTGTTTGTTTGAAGATGGGACTGCTGTCTAATGTATGTATGTAAGTATGTATGTGTGTGTGTGTGGTGTGCATTATGTCCAACGATACACCCATAGAGAACGGAGAACATCCTGTCAAGTCTGAGGAAGGAGAAAGTGTTTTCCTGTAGTGTATTCATCACCACCTGTCCTCCTCACTGCGTTCAGCTAAGAGACCAAACTCCAGGACTTTGGGCTCACATCTGCATTTCACTACTTTTCCACCCAGCCCCCGTGTTGTCACCATATAACCCCACCCCAGTCCCTACGTGGCCTTATGAGGCTGCCTTTGCCCCAAGTGAGTGACACATAATAACCTTAAGCTGAAACCCCCAGGCGAGAATTGCGTGCTCTGTGAGCTAAGGGTTTCTTACAGAGGGTGACAGTAAAGGTTGTTTTCTTTTTTTCCAGAGGAGAGGAGAGGTACTAATTTTAATGTTGGGGAAATGGGTTTATAGCACTACAGAACAACTATGCCTTTGTTCCACAGAGGGACAATCCCTCTTTGGCCATTGTACAAACACATGCACACACAAATGAGAATTGCACCTATTCTGCCACTTTTCTAGCCCTAACCTGTATGTACGTCAATCAGAGAGGTCAAATCATTCTCACACATAATTGCATTTAGTATTTCTCTTTGAATTTACTTGGAAATGAGTGAACTAGGGAAGGGAAGACGAGAAGTCATTTGGGAGTTATTAGGGTGGGTACTGAAATAAGTGAAGGCTACAATACAAGGTAAAGCAGTGACCACATGAACATGTACATTACATAGTAAGGTTGCAGGCCTTGCAGCCTTATAGAGTTAAGCATCTCAAAATGGGATACAGAATGAGAAATTGAGATTTGTCTAAAGAAAAAGAAAGCATTTAATATCTATTTATTAATCTCCCTTTCTCTTAGAATATATACTTTTTTTTGTGAGTGTACAACAATTTGTTTATTTAATCTCCAAGCTATTTCCCTCTGATGCTGGCTGACAGTAGGCGTGTCTGAACACTCGCCGGCAATGGTTATTTCCCACACCGCTTCTGTGTCATGATGACTCATTTGTCTTGGAATGGAAAGCTGTCTGAAGCGCCTGCTTATCGGGTTTTATGAAGAGAAAGATTGAAGGGGGAGCTTTCTAAAAGTGTTGGCACAGATCCAAAGTTGCTATTAATTGGGGGGGGGGGGGGTTCTGCTTGGCCATTCTTTGTTTTGATTTGTCATCTCTACTTCTGTTCTGACACACACAATTGACAGTTAACATGCTCAATTTTCTTTGCCTTTCACTTGTCAGTGTGGGTCATCCACACCAAAAACTATATAAATATATTGTTTTAAAAATCTTTCTAACTTAAGTGCATGGCAGAGTCCAGCCCACAACTATTAACGATGACCAGTGGTGAATGTTAGATATGATGCTTGGTGTGGAATGACCCTTTACATCTCTATAGCGTTCAGAAAATTCAATTTCCATGCCCAAATTATAATACACTGTACCGTTCTCTCTTCACACTGACACAGTTTGTCATCTCAAATATGGTATTCCTAATAAACTGAGATGATGTAGTCTTATTCTTGTCTTGAGTGAAGTGGTTACTAACTCAGTTATAACATCAAGTGAATATAAAAGCTGGATTTTTAAACTTGTTTAAAAAAATAACATTGCCTCAATGTATTTTTGCAATATTTCAACTCACTGCATTTGCATGTTTTGGATGTCACTTGTCCATGCATTAGTGGGAGACAATTTGTCTTATCTGCTTCAGAAATATTATTGTTGAATTTGGAATAATTTTAGTGGCCTGGTTTAGTGGATGTCATTGACATCTGGTTTCACTTTTATTCTGTTCACTCAGCTGAGGATTGTTGAGGATTTTCGTTAGGATATGCTGGCATCTAATTACGAACCAAATGATTTACTCCTAACTTGGGTGTCCTTCCTGAGATGATCCCAGCGGTATGTCTGGTTTATCCTGTGATGTTTGGAACAAGAAGTCGCCACTTTGATAAGCAAAGCCGTCAAGTTCAAGAAATACATTATTCTCAGAGTGTGTAATGTTCATTTGTCTGAAGTACGTACTTAATTCTCGCCAAAATGGTGTTGAGGCAAAGTGTTTGAAGCCTTGTATGTAAATAATGCTCTAAATGGGTTTATGTATGGGTTTTTAGATGTAAAAGAAGGCCATGGGTTTGAGAATCAATGCACTGTAAAGTATGGTGAATGAGATATATGTACATTTTTATCCCAAATGAAAGTCCATCTCTCAAGTGTATAATTGAAAGAATATTGACATGACAAAAAAGCTAATCTTTTTTTTTTGTATTGCTTTGACTTGTTTTGGTTCTCTTATGAGTTCCAAGATATTTTTGGGCATATATTTAATCTTGATTAAACGTATGTTCATCTCTACTACCTGCTGCAGTTTGTTTCTTTGTTTTCATCTTCTGCACTTGGTAATGTTGAGGTTTTAGGTTTATGCTGATGTGGCCCACATTGTTTTTGAACGTTGAGCTACAGTATCAAACCTTCCCATTTTCTCAAACGAATGGCAAATCCACTGTAGTTTCTCCCCCATGACCGTGGCTTGAGCATGCTCCATATTGATGGGGAGACCAAATACCTATGGGTGTGTTTTTGTTGAGAATAGAAAGAAAAAGACTGAAATGAAACTGAATAACTCACTGAATGTTGACCTCTAAAGCTGCAACCCAGATTTCTGTGGAACAGAGTGGCCTTGGGTTGTTACAGTATTTCCTCCCCTCTGGCATTAGACGTGTAATACATTCTTACAGTATGCTGTTTTTCCTGTTTAACACATCTTGTGCAGGAAAAAAAAGAATAAAGAACGGATGTTACTCGGATTTCAATGACAATCTGTCATGTCAGTCATGTTTTCCACAGTGCTATAGGATGTTACAATTACAACAGGGGTACAGTACAGAATCATGTCACTGGTCACAAGGACAACTGCTGTCAGCAGCAGTTCCTCTGCTCCGTTGAGTTCAGCCGGTTATAATTACAGAGGAATCTGAAGACTTCAATATATTTTCGGAATAAAAGCTAATTGGTAATCAGAAACAGCAGTTTACAAGTAACTATTTAAACTTGCACACTCAGAGTGCACACTGAACCACCAGGTGGAGTACGAGGTACAGTCAGTGACGTGTAAAGAAAGACGAGGGACATATTTTGCCAACTGGACAAAAGAATCTGTCACTGAACTATTGGCCTATTCTGTAACTGAGCTGGGAAACCTGTCTGAAACGTTTGCTATTTGGAATCCAAATACCATTGGCAGGAATGTGAGACAGAGTCGTCCCTGGACAAACATGTTTGCATACAATGCGTGCACTGCGCACTCAAACGGATGATAAATCAAAGTCAAGTTTTCAAGCAAGGAATGTTTTGTCCGGGGGTTATTTTAAAAGGACCCGGTTGAATTGTACCCATGTAAGTACAGTGTTCTCTGTTGATGACTTCTGGTTTTTAAATAACATTCATTTTACGATAATTGAACGGCAACTGAAATGCTCTGGGAATGAAAAGGATCAATGAAGAACAGACTCCAGTTCTGGTTTTCCGTCAAGCCGCTTTACAGCAGCAGGTAAACCCTCTCGTCTCCTCCACATCCCACAAGTGCATTCTGGCTCCAGTTCCAGTTGCTACAGGTGGTTCGGTTGTACGTTCCTCCGGGTTTTCCGTGTACTTTTCCCGTCTCGTGGAGTTGTGTGTGTGTGTGCGTGCATGTGTGTGTGTGACTGTGTGTGTGTGTGTGTGTGTGTGTGTGTGTTTTTCTCTCTGGCTAGTGGGTTTGAATAGACTTTGGAGCAACGTCTCGTCTCGACTACAACAAAACTCGCATCCTTTGAAAGAGAAATATGGCGGGATGCAAAGGTTGTGTAGCCTCGCAAACAATGCCAGCAACAGAGGAGTACCGTGTGTTTTAAAAAACCCCCGTCTGGTTGAACTTGTGAACGTACGTTTAAAGTGTTTTTTTATTTAGAGTTTTCTCCTCTTTTAAAATGCCCTTTCACCAACGGACCATTGAGCCGCGGCGTGTGAGTCGGTTAAACGGCAGGGATGGCAGGACGCCGGGTGAAGACGGGGGCTACATTGTTGTGGATGGACGCAAGTTTAAAAAACCCATCATATTCACGTCCCTGGATGAAGTCAGCTGCCACACCATGACCAACATTATCCATCAACTGTCCGACCTGTCTCTGCGTGCGAGCGACATCTTCCTTGGGATTGAGATGCAGGCAGGAATGGTGTACCAGAGATCCTGCAGGATCCAAAGACGCCTGGAAACCTTGCAGACTGAAGCCCGCAAGTTCGATCCCAAGAAAGTTAAAATCCGTAAGTTTTGCACTTTAATACCAAAAGAGATTTCCAATGACAACAAAGCATTTTCTTTGTGACTGAATTACGACTATAGTCATAAATCATAGTCGCATGTCATAAATCAGTGTGCTGTGGGCTGACTCTGAGACATTGTTATTGTTGAATTCGTTCACGTAGTTGTAGTTATAGGAGTGGACAGTTGGCACAACACCTTGAATATCATAATGTAGGCCTATTGGCTTCCAATGATATCTATTTTTAGCAAAAACCCATCATAGCCTAAATGTCACAGTTTGTGTGATGAAAGGAGGGCGTGAGTCGTGACGAGTGTGTCTAAACAGTAAACACATGGTAGTGTTTCTTGGATTTGGGGTTGTCTCTTGGCTGTCAAAATGATTGACCTACACATTCATTGACCATCACCATTCACCATTGACTCAGAAACACGCCACTTTCTCCAGTGTGCAGTAATTCCGTTGTTGTGGACTGTAGTACAGTGCAACTGAAGCTGGTCGACTCCCAAGATGATCAAGAAATCAATGTATTTGGTAACAGGCAGTCGCTGCTGACTCCAGTGTTGTTTGACTGTTTGGTTCAGCGTCACCTACAGTCACAGGCAGTTACTTATTAACTCAGACTTTGAGTCATAGTAGATTATGTCTTGTGGGCGCTGTGAGTGTGTGCCAGTCAAACAAGTGACAAGATAGGAGGGACTGTCATTTTGTGAGCTCTGATCACTTCCACATGCTACAGGAAACGTACTATCTGTCTGATATGGGCTAACAGAGTAACTTAACATCATTATTTGTTCTGATAGGGGATAACACAGTAACTTAACATCGTTAAGTTAAGTTAAGTTACTACTTCCAAGTTCCAACACTGCTTTGAGGTTAGGTCTGTTTTCGTCACATCTCTCTGTTGATGTGCTGAATAGTGAAAAGGATCTTTTGATTATCCTGTTTTCTTTCTGAAATATGTATTAATTGAGGAAACAGGTCTAACAACCGCTCAGAAGACTATCCTGAGTTCACTCCCTTAATTGTTTTTCAACATGACATAGTCTCTTTCTCACACACACACACACACACACACACACACACACACACACACACACACACACACACACACACAAGCTGAGTAGACATTTCCCAGACCCAAGGAAATGTGACATATGACGAGTGAACTTGACAGAAAACACAACACACAGTAATGCTGGTATTCCATCAAGTCTTATTAGAGAGAACCATTCTATGACGGCTTGCAGACACCTATTAACCATCATGTGTTATTATTATGACGTGACCCAGTCAGTGTAACTAAAATGGCCCTACTATTTCACTCTAGACTGACTCCAGTGTCCACAGCTCCTTAATGTTCTTTACATGGTTCCCAAGCTTTTTAGCCCGTGACCCAAAAGAGAAATTTCTCTTCCCCGGACCCAAACTAGTGAAAATAGCAGATCTACAAGCTCACAACGCCTCGCTTCGCGCAGCGTTGTGAGCTTGTAGATCGGCTATTTTCACTACTACTTAAACATTAATTTGTTTTCTAATTTATGGAATTTATGGACGCTTTACAAATCAGTTTACCTTCTCTGTGAATGAAACAAGTGTTGTGGTTGGTTGAAAAAATATCGTATCCGGGGGAAATACATCTGACGGATGTTCCGGTCTGGGGCTAATATTCTGCAACAATAGCAGATCTTGCTGCAATGCACTGTGAGCTTGTAGATCAGCTATTTTCGTCTGAAATATTTAGTGTAGAGCGAAAACGAGGGAGGGCTAGTATAGAGGGATTAGAGGTCTTGGGAAATTAGGAATACGGTCAGTTAAGTATATGGTATAAGATAAGTGGTTAACCAGACAATTAGTGAGTCGGAGGGGGCAAGCAGCTCGAGACAAGGTGTGATGGAAGAGGGCTGGAATGTGGTGTGCATTACGTACCAGGTTACAATCTAGCTCCCACACAGCCCCAAGGGCAGCACAGGGCGTTCAGAAGCAATGCCTTAGGATTCATAACTGCACAAAAATGTACGCTTGAGTTCATTAATGTATGAACACATTTACCTGTTCTGATTTGTATGACAAAGTGTCAGAACATTGCTCAGGCTTTGCACGCCTATTATACATTAAGGGGAGGCATGTATTTGAACACGCTGTGATGAAAAGCAACTGTCAAACGGAAGTTAATGTGCAACCTGTATCACTCCGAGGCACAGACATAGTCTCCGTTTAAATATCAGGTATTTCCCCTCTCCGATCGAGTCCTTCTGCTCAGAGATTCACACGTCAAAGCACCTCACCGCCACAACCAGTATGTCTACTATGGGATAGAATCTTAAGTCTTTAATGGGCGTTTATGTGAAGGCTCTGGGAAAGTAGTAACTAGCTACCCCAAAGCTATGTAAATAGATAGTTATGTGAACGGATGGTTAGCTTGCTTTAATGGTTAGCATCACAGGGCTTGTTCTATTACAGTGCGTGTAGGTCAGGATCCATGTTGTAACCCCAGCTTAGAGATGGATCAAATTACTTGTGAGGGCCAAGAGAATGGCGGCATAGAGGGGCTCCTGGCAAGGACTGACATCGAAGGACCAAGTAGTGTGCATTTGTGTGTGCTTACTGTGCTCGTCTGTTTGTTTGTCACCAGTCACTGGACAAATGGCAGGCAAGTTGAAGTAGTGTATTCTGCACATTATAGACAATTGTATTTTTCCTGTACATGCCTGTGTATTTATATATTTGCTTAATGCTTTATCCATCAGATTGACAGAAGCTATTGTTAGTAAATTGCTCCAGCTGAATTTCAATCCCAGTGTAGAGGTCAGCGGCCCATTCTGTCCCAGCTTCAGTGAACCTGACTTGATTATACTTTAGAGAGCTAAACATAGTCTACCGTAGCCTGGTTTGCAGTGTAGATGGAGCTGGGCAAAGTGGGCATTGACTCTATATTGTTATCACAAGTATTCAAATCGTGAACCACCATGTCTCTATATTGTTATGTTTCTTTAAGTTCCTTTCTTCCTTAATTATATAAGACAACGAACCCTGTAGCCTACAGTTCTGTTTTAAGCCTGTCTTTACTAATGGAATCAGATTTCCTAGGGTGTGTGTGACCTAGTAGCAGCATTATGAACTTAAGACATGTTGGTCCGGGAGAGTGAAAAACTCTGAACAAATTATCAAACTTCACATTTATTCCTCAGATTTAGGCTAGTTAAGTTTTTATTCACCCCTTTAACAATTAACAAGTGTTAGCCTTTGTGTCAGTGCTGTATTCATTTTAAAGTGAACCGTGCCTTTAACTATACGTTACCAAGCGACTCCTCTGCTATCTCCCAAATATAGCGCTGGTTTGAATAGGGAGTAAGTCATTTTAATAGGGAAAGTAGGTCGAACTGGAGTGAAGGTTAATTGGAGTTTAGAAAGACTTAGGGGCCTCCTTGTCAGACATCGTAAGTATGGCATTTATAATTCTGTGCAGATGAGAGCAAGACATGCACATGAACATTTGTGCAATTGTATACACAATACATACTGCACATACACACACGGATTCAAGGGAAAAGACGGCCAGGCCAGCCGCCTCACCGATGCCCATCTCACTCTCACACACACACGCACGCACGCACGCACGCACGCACACTTGCACGCACGCGCGCACACACATGCATGCATGTACATTCCTCCCTCTATCCTCAGATATTTATAGCACTCTGTCTTTGCATGGTCCATCTTTCATCTCTAGCGTGCTATCAATTTGAAATGTGTGTTACCCCGTTCAAGTGCCTGTGCCTCTCAACTCTGCTGGTGGCCTTTGGCCATTCGCATAGAAGGCCTGCCCTCTCCATCTTATTTCAATCCCAGTACGTCCGTCTCTGATAGGCTGATACTATCCACTGCTGTGTGTTTACACAGGGCTGCAAGATAATAATCATAGTGGTCATTAAACTAACTGCCTAATTGAGCTTCAACAGCGAATGAAAACACTCACTCAGTCAGGCCTAGTTAAACTAATTATTGTTTACAACTTTCACCACTCTCTTGTCTCTTGTCCTGCTTCTCACATGTGAGCGCCCCCCCCCCCCACACACACACACTCACACACACACACACACACACACACACACACACACACACACACACACACACACACACACACACACGCACACGCACACGCACTACATTTATTACCCTATTCATTCTAACTCAGCCCCTCCGGGCCAACATTCACTTATGCCCTGCCATGGTGTCCTCTGTTCTACAATAGAGCGCAGTCATCCCACAGCCAGGGTCCACAAGCCAGGGTCCCACAGGGCCTGTCCAACTGCGGAGCCTGGGCCCACTGTACAGGCTGAGAGACCCGGCTCTCATGAGATACAGTAGCCTAGGGCAGTGGTTCCCAACCTTTTTCCCTTGGAGTCCCCCCCCCCCCCCCCCCCCCCCCCTTCTTACATCTGACAAAAGCTGAGTCCCTCCACACTTGGCACACGGACACACACACTTTTAGTTTTTCAGACATGTTATTGTTAACCAGTTAAGACCTACATTATATTATTCGAAAATTGCGTCTATAGTGGATCTACAAGGTCAGAACCTGTTGCATCGTGTTTAAAACGCCTTTCCACTCCAGGAAGAGCCCAAGTTGGGAAACACTGGCCGAGGTCAGGGACCATTGAGAGACAGAGAGAGGGGGTCCGTGTGCAGGCATGCACACACATGCCCTTGCATAAGTGAGTGACAGCGGCCCTCTCCCATGGCACCATGAAGTCTGTAGTGTAGACCTCCCACGAGTTACTCTGGCGAGGGCACAGTCGAAGGAGAGAGGGATGGCGTGAAGCCATTCTTCTTCTCCATGTCATCATCCTGTGAAGTAACTACAGTGGTCATCAATTAGGCAGTGCACCTATGTTAAATCTGTCTTGGCTTTCATGGTTTGTACTTATGTGTTTATATTACCTGCTTTGAGTCAAATGTACAGTAAGGGCAACTCATTTGTTGAATGATATGGAACTGTAAAGATTTCATCCCTAAAGCGGCAAGCCCTTTCTCTGGCAGTATTTGAGTCAAGTCTAAATGTAATTGTTCCACCACAAGTAGTATATGTGTGTTGGGTGGGAAACAGAGAGGTTAATGACCTGTGAATAAAGTAGAAGCTTGACCTGCCTGCGGAGGGTCTGTCGCAGTGCGAACCGAGTGAGACACACACACTTTGCCCACTGAACGTGTGTTTGCCGTGCTGGGCAGGTCGTGTTGTTGTTGTTCTGTGTTTCTCTGTGAATATCGTGTGTCCGCTCTCGTGTTTTGTCCGTGCTGGGCAGGTTGTGTTGTTGTTTCTCACATGTAATAATGGATGAGCAGACAGCTCAAGACTAGATCGCGTGTTGCAACCTGATGTTTCAGCATATTCAATCATCAGTCACTCTTCCTTTTTGTTTTCACTTCTGCTTTCCCTCCATCCTGTGCTGAACCAAGGCTCTTCCTCTATCTCTTCTAGATCTTAAATTCACATGGCTCCCTGGCCTGAACCCCCCTCTCTTTTGTCTCTGTCCATCTATCTCACTTTGATGTCGGCCTTCATACTGTCAGCCTGACCACAACAAAGACAACAACTCCTCCCTTCATCTCTCTCTCTCTCTCTCTCGCTCTCTCTCTCTCAGGTGTATTTGATGTTGACATTTGACCAGTTGCAGTTTATTTGTCATCTAAGAGCATATCGTATCAAGCTTTCATTGTTTCTCGTTGCGTGTGAGGGGTATGTACAGGGTGGGTGTGTGTGTGTGTGGGGGGGGGGGGGGGGGGGGGGGGTGGCTGTGTGCGCGTGGCCTTGCACACACTTTTGTCTGTCTGTGTGTGTTTGTTTAGCGTGGGTGTGTTTTGTGTACATACATGGCATGTATGGCTGCATGAGACCATGCATGTGTGTCTGTCACTGTATGTGTTTCTGTATGTTTGTTTTGAGGACCATGTAACAGCTCACCCACGTTGGCTGTGGTGTGTTTTTCCATGGCTCTGGGCCCTGGGGTGTGTTCGAGGGCCTTTGGGTGTTCGAGGGCCTTTGGGTGTTTGAGGGCCTTTGGGTGTTTTGACTACCAGCGCCACCACAGAGGTGTGCGTGTGCGTGTGTGTGTGTGTGTGTGTGTGTGTGCGTGTGTGCGCAATGCAACTCGACTGAACTTACCCACCTGTCAGTGATGATGCCAGTCAGATAACGTCAACTATAAATGAGATGTATTTTCTCTGTCTCTTTATTTTATAAGGCCACGTCTTTATTTTACTGTATTAATGTCCCCTCCCACATACTAATGCACGTGTCAGATGCACACACACACCTCTACACAACTTCCACAATGATGAAATGCAATGACAAAGTGATGAAAAGAAAAGTACAACTGATAAACAATTTTCTGTTGACAAACAAACAAAAGAAAAAAACAAGATGCAATGAAAGGAAGAGCAATGGTGGGAAAAAAAATAGCCTGCCGGAAGTGAAACTATTGAAAGAATGGAAGAGAATGTGTGTGAATGAGGGAAGCACAGAGAGAGGCAGAGAATGTAGCGTTAGTACGTATACTGTACTACGTACTGTATCATGTCTGTTCACTCTGTTGGGTGTCAGCTGGTAATGGAATCACAGATGATTGACTCTTCATTGGTGAGCACAGGCAAACACACAGCATGATAGCAGTAGACTGTGTGTGTGTGTGTGTGTGTGTGTGTGTGTGCTCTAGCTACTTGTTATTGTGCTTTTGCAAGAGTGACGCCACTGAGTGTTTGAAGTGTTGTGTGTGTAATGCGTTCCCTCCCACTGATAACATTAGCCTTTAATTGAGAGCAAACACTGTTGCACTTTATTAAAGAAACCAACGTGACCACACCCTAGAGTGTGCCTTGATTGATGTGCACAGAAACACACGCACACACACTCTCTCACACACACACACACACACACACACACACACACACACTCACACTCACACTCACACTCACACTCACACTCACACACACACACACACAGTTGAACAGACATTCATATTCATACACAGATTACACACATAAATAAACATACGCTTACACACAAGTACCATCCGGTACTTAAACACAGACAGACAGACAATGCACACATGGGGGAAACACACACATAATGACATATTGCAGCAGGTGGGAGCTTGTCCTATGGCAGCATAAAGCCCATTGTCATCCTACACGGGCACTTTGTAGCACTCAGAGCTTGAACGTGTCACATCAGGCTCACGGAAAATAAACAGGATTTCCACTGCCACATCTGTCACCCATCATATCACCTCTGTTAGCCTTCTTCCTATCCTTGCACGCACGCACATCTGTCACCCATCACCATCATATCACCTCTGTTAGCCTTCTTCCTATCCACGCACGCAGTCACATACGCACGCACACTACACTACACTACACACCGTAGACTGGTAACTGCACTCACTCAGGGGATTCTTGTGACTTGCATTAGTTTCTGTATAAATGCAGTTGGCCTGCTGTCCCACTGGGCAGCCAGTCAAATAGGAAATACCATTCTATAGAGAGGAGAATATACTGTAGCTTCGTAGCTAGCCAGCCTGCTGCCTGCCTTCACTGAGCGTATGTCCTACTCTCAGCATTGCAGCCAAGGCTTGGTATAAGTGACTATTTACACAGGCAATAGTAGAATTTGGGATGGAAATGATTAGTTAGACATTTGTGGCCGTGGGAAGACAAGAAGTTGGAACTACCAGGCGATCCAACATTCTGTCATCAAGTAATGCCTTTAACAATGAAGCTGTTAGTAGTGTCTTTTCAAAGGAATCTTTTATTTATTTATTTATTTTTAAAGATTTGTTTTTGGCTTTTCGTCCCTTTATTGATTGTTACAGTGAAGACGGACAGAGAGAGGGGAAGAGACACGCAGCAAAGGTCGTCATGAACGGGACTTGAACACGCAACGCACTGTCAGGCCAGAGCCTATATGTGGCATGGGCCTGGACCACTAGGCCAATAAAGTAGAACAGGCTTGCAAGCTTGTGCCTCGGTTGTTATTATACGTTACTCTACTAGGTTGATCGTGCAATATCTGTCAACAAAGCACGTAAAATATCGACCTTTTAAGTCGAGGTGTAGGCTGCTAGAATGTCCTTAGTTTAGCAAAAAGATTGTTGTGAGCATGTCAGTGAGTCATACTGTATGTATCAACTATCAACATTGTTAACTGGAGGTATGGTTGATGGTGGTATTGTGGCTGAGAAGTATTAAGGACACTTCTGGAAAGATGACCCTCACCCTAGTGCTAAATTGGACTTGTCAACACTATTGTGATATGAGAGTAGATGTCGTCTGGGATTTAGGATATCGCATAATATCATATAAGTGCAAGTTATAACTGCAGGTCTTTTCCTGGTTTTAATCCAGCCCTATTTTATATATCTTTTTAAAATGTAAAAATAACTTTTGCGAAATACCACATCTAGAAGCTCACACTGCGCCACATGATCACAACACGATGTGAGCTTAACAAATTGTCACAGTATGACATTAATTACTGTCACAATATCAAAGTACTTGGTAAAAATATGTGACCAAATTTGACTGAGAGACTGCCATTGGATTCTTTTTAATGTTTTTTTTCATGTCATATGAAAGCAGTGAATCATAGCTTCAAATTGATATATTGGTTGTTCAGTTTTGGAGATGTGGCTTATAGAGTAATATCTTGCAGAGAAACAGCGAGTTGAGAAAACAGGACAATCATACATACTAACTTAACTTAACTGTACACAGTAAAATCCTCATCAACCTATTTTTACACTCTCAGTCACTCTTGATTTGTATCG